>NC_086318.1:25751459-26056459 GCF_036172605.1 Pelobates fuscus
TCGCTCTGCCTCTAAAGTTTCCGTAGCCTGCCCTGGGTTGGTCTCTCTCGTACTGCTCTCTTTGCGGACATTCGTTCCTCCAATGCCCTTCTTCCTTGCAATACGCACACTGATCCCTACTCAAAGGCTCCCTACTCCATCTATTATTGCCTCTATCTGGGCCCCGTTTATCTACGCCTGCGATCGCTACCGCTAGCATATCAGCCTTTTTACGCATCTTGCGCTCCTCCTCTTTCTTGCTTTCTGTTTCCCTATTCATATAGACCTTATTAGCTACCTCCATTAGTTGGGAGATTGACATACCTGCAAACCCTTCTAGCTTTTGTAGCTTGCGCTTAATATCTCCGTAAGCTTGGCTGACAAAGGCGGAGTTAACCATTCGGGAATTGTCTGCGTCTTCCGGATTAAAGGGGGTGTACAAGCGGTACGCCTCCAATAATCGGTCATAAAAGACACTGGGCGCTTCATCGCTTTTCTGGATCACCTCAACTGTCTTCGACATGTTAATGGCTTTCTTTCCTCCGGCTTTCATGCCAGCAATTATAGCGTCTCTATAGGCTCTGAGTTGAACCATATCAGCACCATTTACGTTCCAATCGGGATCAGTGTTGGGATAATGTGTTGCGGCCCATGCTGCTGGGTTAGCTTGGTTCAAAGCACGGGCTCTATCCTCTAATGCTTTAATGGCTGCTTGATTTATTCTTGTCCTTTCCTCATTGTTAAATAAAGTCATTAGTAACTGCTGGCAATCAGCCCATGTCGGATTATGCGTCTGTACTATTGAGGTGAACAGATCAGTCATGGCTTGTGGTTTCTCAGTATACGAGGAATTATGGGTCTTCCAGTTTAAAAGGTCGGTAGTGGTGAAAGGGACATATACGAAGACAGGGTCAGCGTGTGCCATTTGACCTGCGGCATCGATATAAGCTGACCCGGGATTTAAGCGAAGAGGCATCTGATAGTGCTTTAATTGTTGGGCACCAGTCAACTGTCGGGTTTGGATGGGGCTACGTAGGGAAGCGTCAGTCATGGGTTCCGGTCGGGGAGATATAGGGTATGGGGATGTGGGAGGTTGGTTTTGGGAAAAGGTAGTGAATAGAACACTTCGGGCCGAGCTAGATGAAGCTTGACCGGAAGTCTGAAGTGGCGCCAAATCAGGATATTCGTTTCTAATGGGGGTGGGTTCTGGTTCCGGAAGGGGAGATTTAGTACGAGGGGGGGTGGATCCTGTACTGGAGGAGGAAGCGGAAGTGGATGGGGGTAGTGAGGGAAGGGTTACAGGACTTCCTGCGTTTGCGTCACTTCCTCTTACCGGAAAGTAAGGGGGCGGCAAAGGGATCTCGGACTCAGGGGGCGTGTCCAAAATGGGCCTAACACCAGCCCTAGTGGACGAACAAGTCCTAGCTACCATGAGGCGACACTGTTCCTCGTGGCATGTCCGGAGCCATTTTGGCGAGTCATTTACGGCCTGTCTCCAACAATCAATATAAGGAAACTGGCCGTAAAGTTCAGGCCTACCTGATACAGCCACGTGTAAGCGCTGTACCAGAGTTGGATCCAAACTGCCACGTGGCGGCCATGCCGCAACCAAAGTAGGCCACTCCCTAGTGCACAAAGTGACCAAACGTACAGGAGACATCTTTACCCCAAAATCACAAATTTTAAATCCCTTTTTAAAATTCTTAACCATACATCCTAAGGGATCCGGAATCGTTGACTGCGACGCACCCATATTTAACAGTGGAACGTCGTCGACAACGAATACTATACACGCGTACTATTCAACAGTCACACCCGTTTCCTCTGGCAACAGCACCACGTGGTACGGTTACCAAGTGAAACGTACACAATAACAATAAACACTCAGGGAATTCCCATACACACACAGCTGCTACACCAGTCACTATATAATCAATATTATGCCCTTTGGCGTAACTACACAGTCACCCACGCTATAATTCTCTATATACGAATTACCCGTCTATAACACACCCAGTAACATCGTCTTTTACAAATAGCGGTTACAGTACGGTTAGCATAGGTCAAAGCACAAGTTAAGGTCACAATACAATTATTAGTGGTTATGGTGTTAAACATGCAATGGACGACAATGATTAGTACTTATTATACAGTGTCAGTAAATATACAGGGTTATGGTACCGTGCACTATAATACAGCAACACACTATTAACACTCTCGCTAGACGGCTGAGCTCGCGCTATCTAACAAGATATACACTTTACTAAACAATCGTTAACACATTTACAATTCCCAACTAAACTATTGGCCAGTACCTTGAATGGACTACCTAAAACTATATACACCCGTTTTGGTTAGCCACACTGCCCAATCACCACATATATAGCGAGCTAGAGAACCGAATTTACACAGACGCCTCTTAGTCGCACTATACAACGAGCTAGAGAACCGAATTTACACAGGCGCCTCTTAGTCGTACTATCAAAAGTCTAGTGGGTTCCAAATTTACACGCCTTCCCACTTAGCCCAGATAGGATGAGAACTAGCGAACCGAATTTACACAGGCGCCGCTTAGTCTCCCGGTCCCTCCGACCTAGCGAACGTAATATACACCCTAGAACGCTAGTCTAGACAAGACACCGGTGTCCGGCTAGGGCTATCTTACACCAGGACCCCGCCTGACTAACCAAATCAAACGGTCTGACTAAAGAGCGTTCGATCGAGCGGTGCGCCTTCGCTCCTTCCCTCCGACAGAGGGGGCAGATACAGATTCAAAAACCCCTTTGGGCCTACCGCACAATCGGTATACCCCTAGCGGGTCCTGCCGTCTAAAACAGCAGTTATCTTACCTCCTCGTTCCTGAACCTGAGTTCACACTCATCGACGGGGACACCCCAGCACTTCTTACGTAGAGGCCGATGATCTCCTGGACAACAGACCAGTGGCGCCGAGACGAAGGGAGGTCCACGCAGAAGTTCAGGGGTGCAGCCGTAGAGAACGTGGGCAAAGATAGACCGTCTCACGCCTCTGCCTCTCAGCTACCGTTGAACGATGAGCTTCCCGGCCAATGCACCAAATGATACCGGAGAAACTGACGGAAGCCAAGCACAGAGAGATGGACACAGGTTTCTTCAGGAAGGAAGAGATTCTTTATTGGATCACCGATCGGGACTCAGAGGGACTAGCGTCACCAAAATACAGCAAAGTCTGAGTACTGAATACATAGAGTACATTCCTTATATAGCACTGTAGCTCCTCCCACAATTAACTACACCCACACATACCCTTAACCTATTTAATGAATAGAGTCTAAACTCATCCATCCGGTCTAACCACGTGGCTCATCTGATACAAAGGAGAGGGACGCGTAATTCCAGTTCTTACATTCCTGCACCTGGTCAGTACAGTGATGACAGTATCTTAGCTACGTGTAATTAACCAACTGATACTACAAACACATATACATACATATGCCTTGTGGCAATCTTAGCCTGCTAAACTTGTATTTTACTGGAATTACATCACAGATGCTGCTTGTGATGTTGTGTGCCTTTATGTCAAAGTGTTGTGAATTAATCGTTACTCTTGTTTTACCTATTGTACAGCGCTGCAGAATATGTTGGCGCTATATAAGTGATTGTAATAATTGTGTGTATGGAAGCTGTGTGCAGTATTGCAGTAGTGGGTATGCTGTTTGTGATGTGTATCTGTAGGGAGGCTGCATGTGGGATTGTGTCTATACAGCGAGGCTCCTTGTGGGTGTTTGTGTGTGTTAATGGGGCTATTTGCAGTGCAGTATGTGAGTGGACAGGGCTGGTTGTGTTGCAGTGTGTGTGGGATAGAATCTGTAGTAGGCATCTGGTGTTTACTGGGGCTGTAGTGTGTGCGTGTTTGGATAATAGGGGCTCTACTGTGTATAAGTAGTATAGTGGCTGTAGTGTGTGCATAGGGGGTAGATGCTGAAGTAGGTGCAGGAAGGCACGGGGGCTGATGTTTGATCCGCGCACAATACGCCACCCAAGGTCGTCGGAGTGGGGTCTCCTGGACCATCTGGCCCAATTCATTCATTTTTGGCTACGACAGCCAATGGAAAGAGAAGTACGCGCAAGACTAAAGGCCGAATGTCCGAGACCCATACTTCCGGACAAGATTGCTCATACCCCAGAATTTGACGCAACGGTAGTCTTGTTCATGTCAAGAGCAGGCCGTGACCCACGCAAAGGCATCGAGAAGGGCCTCAAAGCGTCACAAGATAAACTTTTAGACATGCTAGGCCCACTAGCAAAGATGTTATACTTGGCCGATGACGCCCTCACTGGGGGTAGTACTTTAGACGCCCATGCAATCCGGGAATGGGCTCAACGGGCAATCTGCATGTTGGGCAATACCAATGCAGCCCTATGTACAGAAAGACGCAAGGCCGCCCTGCTCAAAATGGACTCCAAACTGCTGGAGCTGGGAAAAAAGGAGCTGGGCCCACAAGCCAACGGCCAATTGTTTGGGGAACCCTTCATTGGCGAATTGAAGAAGCACGTGAACCTCTTTACCACTTTGAGCAAAGCTCAAACTTCAATCAAACAAGTTTTCCGTAAACCCACAATATACAGGGGAGTTTTCGGCAGGGTTGGTCGCCAACAGGGCCGAGCAACCAGCCGCTTCTGGCCGACAGGCCCCAGAACCCACACGCAAGCCTTCTTCCCATCAAGACCACCGTTCACTAGAGGCACCTTCCGTCCCAGAGGGGCACGTACCCGCGGCCGCGGACGCATTAACTCAGGTGAGCACTCAAACACTGATACATTGCCATTCTCACTTAACTGCTGGCAGACTGTCTCTCTTTTCACAGAATTGGGAAAAGATTTCTTCAGACGCCTGGATCCTAAGAACGATCAGAGGCTACGAGATAGATTTTACGGACACGCCATCCCAAACACGCCATCCACAACCAATAAGAACATCAGCGGAACACACCAAGCTCATAGACGAAGAGATTCAAGTCTTATTCCTCAAAGGAGCGGTCGAATTCGCTCCGGACGACGCGGGATTCATCAGCAACATGTTTGTGGTCCAGAAAAAGACGGGAGACTACCGACCCGTCATCAACCTACGAGACCTCAATGCATTCGTAGCCTACAGACACTTCAAAATGGAAGGCATCCATCTCCTCAGGGATCTTCTACTGGATCACTACTGGTTCACCCGCTTGGATTTAAAAGACGCCTATCTGTCAGTCCCGATGGCCCAGTCCAGCCGGCCATTCCTTCGTTTCCACTGGAGAGGTCGCACATGTCAATTCACATGTCTCCCGTTCGGACTCAGTTCCGCTCCTTGGTGCTTCACAAAACTACTCAAGCCGGCAGTGGCGCATTTACGAACATTGGGTACTCGATGTCTAATTTACCTAGACGACATTCTGATATTCTGCGAGAGCGAATCCAGACTTCAATCTCAAACGAAATCCGTAGTGCACTTTCTGGAATCTTTAGCCTTCATAGTGAACAAAGAGAAGTCGTCACTTTCCCTGTCAAGAACTATCCAATTTCTCGGATTCGAGATAGACTCAGTGTCATGCACGCTGCGCCTTCCCAAGTCAAAGATCGCGAACATTCGGAAGGAGATACGGCGTTTTCTACGAAGAGACACGGTCCCTCTGAGGCTCCTGGCCAGAATAGTAGGTCTGCTGTCATCCTCCATACAAGCGATCTTCCCGGGACCCCTTCACTACCGGGCCATGCAGAGGTTGAAAGCTCTCCATCTCAGACGAGGACACTCGTACGATCAAGAAATCGAATTGACTGCGGAGGTACGGACGGAACTCCGATGGTGGCTCCTACACATGGAAGCTTGGGACGGCAGAGCCATCTTCGGTCCGAAAACAGATTTTGTTGTGGAATCGGACGCCAGCCTATGGGGTTGGGGAGCCAACTGCGCGCACGCATCCACGGGGGGACCATGGTCGGAAGAAGAAAAACAACTTCACATCAACTGCCTGGAACTGATAGCCGGTTCCTTCGCTATCCGCAGCCTGGCCAAGAACATGTCCGATTGTTGCATACTTCTACGTATGGACAACATATCGGCAGTTCAGTACGTGAACCACCTGGGGGGAGCCAGGTCACGGGCCTTGACAGAAGCTACCAAGGACATATATCGTTTCTGTCTTCCACGCAACATAACGCTCAGAGCAGAGTATTTACCGGGTCTCAACAATCTGACAGCGGACTGGTTTTCACGTCACTGGCGGGACAACAGCGATTGGCGACTGAATTCAACGATCTTCGACATGGTGAGAACACTCAGGGGACCGCTCCACATAGACCTTTTCGCATCACGCACGAATGCACAACTGCCAAGGTATTACAGCTGGCTACCGGATCCGCAGAGTGAAGCGGTAGACGCGTTCCTACAACACTGGCCATCGGTAGGAGCTTACGCCTTCCCACCTTTTTCGATGCTGGCAAGGGTACTACACAAAATAAGGATGTCCAGAACATCGTTGATACTAGTAACACCACTGTGGAGAAGCCAAGCGTGGTTGCCGGACCTACTAGCATTATCACAGGACCATCCACTGGTACTTCCAACCTTTCCAACGATTCTCATGAACCCGGGTTCGGAACCTCATCCATTAATAATGCAGGACCGTCTAGAATTAGTAGTCTGGACTCTTTCAGGGGATCCTGGGCAGTCCCAGACCTATCGCAAACAACTAAAGACCTCCTATGGGACTCATGGGCACCGGGTACAAGACGAAGCTACATGGCAGCATGGAATGTATGGGACCGCTGGTGTTTGGGACGGTGTCTTGATCCCTTTACAGCACCTGTCTCAGCCATATTAAATTTCCTTTCATATCTCTTCTCCAACGGAAAATCATACCGATCTATTAATGTTACTCGCTCCGCTATCTCAGCAGCGCACATCCCTATCAATGGTACCCCAGTGGGACAAGACGCATTAGTGTGCAGACTGTTACGGGGCATAAAATTAGCCAGACCACCAGCTCCGAAATATCAAAGTCTATGGGATGTAGACGTGGTTATTCGCTTCATTAGGGACTGGCCTGATAACACGGCCCTGTCACTCAGACAATTGACAGCCAAGCTCACTTTGTTGTTATGTTTAGTATCATTTCGTCGGGTTTCGGATGTTCGGGCATTCGACGTAGATGGGTTCTCTATAACCCCCGTCGGTGTGTTGTTTTTGATTTCACGCAGGACTAAGACGGATTCCAAATCCGTGTCCTACCCCTTTTTTCCGACGGTTCCTCGTCTTTGTGTCGTCGATACACTGCTTAGGTATGTTGAGGTCACAGCGCCTCTGCGGACTTCGGGATCTGGACAATTATTAATTTCATACACCAAACCTCACAAACCAGTTACTACAACTACACTAGCCAGGTGGATAAGATGGTTACTATCATTAGCAGGAATTGACACTAGTTTTGGGGCCCATTCAGTCAGGGGGGCAGTGGCATCTAGGGCCTTTTTGACGGGAGCCTCTGCAGATTGGACATGGGAAAATACCTTCAGGGTATTTTACTTTCGCCAATCATCACACGCGTCCTTTGCGTTTTTACCACAGCGTTAAAGGGACACTCCAGGCACCCAGACCACTTCGGCTCATTGGAGTGGTCTGGGTGCCAACTCCCACTACCCTTAACCCTGCAAGTGTAATTATTGCAGTTTTTTTTAAACTGCAATAATTACCTTGCAGGGTTAAGTCCTCCCCTAGTGGCTGTCTATTAGACAGCCACTAGAGGGACTTCCTGCTTCATAGCACAGGTTTTCTGTGCTAGAGCGTCGCTGGACGTCCTCACGCTGTGTGAGGACCTCCAGCGTCGCTCTATTCCCCATAGGGAAGCATTGAAATTCATTTTCAATGCTTTCCTATGGGGTGCGCTAATGCGCATGCGCGGCATTGCCGGGCATGCGCATTAGGTCTCCTCGGCCGGTGGGCGAGATCAGTCTCGCCCACCGGCCGACGTAAGTAGAAGGAGGAGCGGCGGGGGAGGAGGAAGCAGCGACGTGGGACCTGTCGCTGCCCCTGGTAAGTCACTGAAGGGATTTTCACCCCTTCAGCAACTGGGGATTGGGGGGTGGGAGGGAGAGGGACCCTCCAGTGCCAGGAAAACGCATCGTTTTCCTGGCACTGGAGTTTCCCTTTAAAAATGCAAAATAGGAAGCCTCCTGTCATGTAATAAAATTGTAGACTATGCTAACGTAGTGTACAGATAATCTTAATTTTAATAATGACAGGAGGCGAGTATTTTCCCTCCACTCTTTCTCCCGCCCTATACTCTTGGGTGGTTGTTAGGGTGTCCACTGGTAAGATTTACTCGAGGGACACATACTGTAGAATGACGGTAAAAACGAAACCAAAGGACACTTCACATGACGATAGCATACCGACACAACACTCTCAGGTTATAATTGTATCACACGATAGACTCAGATTACATTATTCAACAATAAATGTTTACAGTATTTCATATGGACAGCTTAAAGAAGATGTGGTGTATGGACAACAGTTGTTTTCCACAACCTTTCACTTGTTTCTATGTTTTTTTTTTCAGCCTGACATCACATGGTAGAAAGAAAAATCGGTTACACAGTTATCCTACAAGTTTTATGGTTCAAGTTTCTTCAATACATCATTGGAAGTTTTCTCCGGGCATGGATACATCAAAGAAAGAGGAAATGGAGAGCCTGTCAGGGACTGATATACTAGATGCTGGACTCTGATTGGTTAAAACTTTTTCTTTTGATTGATTGACTTGTGCTGCTGGAGGCATAAAGTAAATAAAGTTTATGCAAAATACTCGCCTCCTGTCATTATTAAAATTAAGATTATCTGTACACTACGTTAGCATAATCTACAATTTACAGAGTGATATGTTGCAGGGGCCCTGCAACATATCACTGTAATATGGCAGAAATCATGCTTTTCTGGCTGAGGAGATCTCTGATCTCCCCAGCCATAACATGGCTGTGCTGCCGGGCCCCTGACTGCCTCGGGCCCTCGGTCCAGGACCGATCTGCCCGAGTGGTCAGTCTGCCCCTGGCAACAGCTATTTCTCGCAGTCGAGGCCCAGAGAAGTTTGCCCAGGGTTGCTGTAGCTCTCGTGCAGAGGGAGCTTGCCAGCATTTAGGATCATTTCAATAAATTGGAGCACAAAATATTAGACCACTGCCCACATATATAACCTCTTACATGCAGCTAAATCATTACACAACAGTGACGAAAGGTGATCCTATTTACTTAAGTGCCCAAACAAAATGTGATTCCATTATGGGTAAAACCAAATCATGACCAGTGGTATTGTGGTAGAACCAAATCATGATCATGATTTGGTTTTACACACAATGGTATCACATTTTGTTTCGGCACGTATTAAGTAGATAAGGATCACCTTTCGTCACTGTTTTGTAATGATTTAGCTGTATGTAAGAGGTTATATATGTGGGCAATGGTCTAATATTTTGCGCTCCAATTTTTGTTATTGAACGGTCTTTTGAGTCTTATCAGAATTTCATGGTTGGTTGCGGCCACTACTAAATGCCATGTATAGATCCATTTTTGTGCCATCTTATTTTTACATAGATATATGGCATTTAGGATCAGACAGCCCTTATGGGTGGCATCAGGTAAAACGCTCTCTCTGTAATGCAACAATTGAGGGAAAACCATTTTGGAGACCTGAGTAGAGTTTTAAACTTACCTTAACTGCGCTATTCAACCCAGTAAAGAGAAGGAGGGGGAGATTGTGTGTGTGTATATGTATATATATATATATTTTTTTTTTTTTTATTTTTTTTTTTTTTAACAGGGTAAGTAGTGATTTAATTATTTCATAGCCTCCAGGCCAACATTCAGCAGCTGCTCACCATTTAGTAGACATGACCCCCACTTGCATCCCAGGAGGTGGGGCATAAGGAAGGTTGTACACCTCCCTTTAGTTAGATGGGGTACATATTGACCACCTTAAAATTTTTATATTACAGTGGTGGCTGGCTGCCACATAACTTCGCCCTCATACCACTCTGAATGTAAATCCTACAGAATGCATTTGGTCCAGGTTATCTTTAAAAACCCTGTAGTTGTCAATGTGCAGATCCTATATAGCGCATTTAATGTCCACTTTAATATCTGCGCCTTTGTTTTCAAATGTATATACTCGAGTATAAGCCAAGTTTTTCAGCACATTTTTTGTGCTGAAAAACCCCAACTCGGCTTATACTCGAGTCAATGTCTGTATTATGGCAATTTACATTGCCATAATACAGACAGGGGGCTGTGGGGGCTGCAGAGCATTTACTTACCTCTCCTGCAGCTCCGGTCAGCTCCCTCCTCCTCCGCGCCGGTCCGTTCAGCACCTCTGTCAGCTCCCAGTGTAAGTCTCGCGAGATCATAGTGCGGGTCTCGCGAGACACAGTGTGAGCTGACAGATGCTGACCGGAACCGGCGCGGAGGAGGGAGCTGCAGGAGAGGCAAGTAAACTCTGCCAGCCGCCCCCCCTCCTACACAGTGCCCATCCACTGGACCACCAGGGAGTGAGCCCCCCTCCCTGCCATGCATCAAGCAGGGAGGGGGGATGAAAAAAACAAACCTTTAAATAAAATTAAAATATTTTAATAAGAAAAAAATGAAAAAAAAAATGCCCACCACGGCTCTGCAACACACACACTGCATTCATTAATTATATACACACATTAAATTAATATAATATTTTTAGGATCTAATTTTATTTAGAAATTTACCAGTAGCTGCTGCATTTCCCACCCTAGTCAATACGTTTTCCCAGTTTTTTGGGGTAAAATTAGGGGCCTCTGCTTATATTCGGGTCGGCTTATACTAGAGTATATACGGTAGATAAATTGTGCAGATACAAGTTGATTTGTCTTCAGTAAACATGAGAATCCAGTTCGAGATAAACTGACTTTCCCAGTATGTGGCTTTTTTGCCCCTCTACTACATGACAAATTGTAGTGAATTAGAAAAATTCATATATTTTGGCAATAAATGAAGTCAGCTATTTACAGCTTGCAGATCCAGCCTAGTCCAAAGATGGCACTGTTTTCCCACAGGATCCACATTAACCTTTTTAAATGAGTTGCAAGGCCTGTGTGATTCTCTACTAGATTTAAAGGGGCAATAGACACCAGTTTCATCTCATTGAAATGGTCTGGGTACGCTGTCCCTGTCGCTTAGCCCTGCAATTTAAAACACTGCAATTTTAAATGTAGACTGCCTCTAGTGGCTCTTATCAAAGAGACACTGGAGGCTCAGATTTTGACTCCAAGACAATGCTTTTCTATGGGGAAGGCAGAATGAGTGTGGCACATGTGCATTAGGCCCCCCGTTGGATTACTTTGAAGGCAGAGCTGGGGCATGTGATGGTGCACCAGTGTTTATAGTACAGATTTGTATTCCTAGCACTATCCCTTTAATTACCATTTTTCTGAATATTAAATAGCAACACTAGTCACCATAATTTCACTCCACATTTAACCAATTTACTAAACGAAGTGATGAGACAACTGAAGGTTATAGCGCTGCCCATGACAAAGCTATACCACAGCCACATTCATGTGTAGAGAGGGCCAAATTGTGTTCATAGCTCTATTAAAAGCTTTATGAACGAAAATTAAGGCAAGGTAGTGCACAAGTCATTTCACCTACAACAGACTGATAAATTCATTCATTCATTCACTTGCATGTAGATCAGTAGAAATGGTATTAGTCATGTTAATCCTGGACAGATTGATTCATTCAGGCATAAATTAACAGGAATTGTTTGCCACAGGAGCAAAGAATTCGTGCAACATTCTACTGCACACTTGTTCTGGGTGTGGAAGGTTGTACTTTATATCCCATAAACCTTGCAAAGCAGAACATTTAAGTTGTACAGTGATGCCGCTGAAAATGGGGACCAGGGCTTGCAGAGGTCGCAGCCCCTGTCGAGCATAAATGTTCTCCTAGTGTCAACCGCTAGTGTTTAATAGCAACATTTACATTTAGCAGGGTCCCTTTATGAAGATTTAAGTTCCTTCTGAATTATGTGTCTGTACTGGCAGACCTGGAGCTAGTAGATTTTTCTTGAGTCTATGGAGAAATTACAAAATCAAACAATTCTAAGAAGATTATTTTTATTGGCAAATAAACTAAAACAAAAATGTAATATCCTAAAAACAGATGGCTGACATCCTTCAGTTTATATCATAACCCATTACATTATGCATGATTACAAGGTTAGGCAGCCATTTGCATGCCATCTTTAGTCATTAAAACAAAGCCTTGAGAAGCGGAGGCAAATTGAGGGTTTGGTAAAGATGAAGGTAAAATTTCAGCAACCACTTTACTTCGGATCCTCCATCCTGAATCCTAGCATGATGACGAATAGGTCAGTTGGTTGAATAGTCCACTTGGCATTTGAAGGCAATATTTTACATATAAAACAGGTAACAGAACCAGCACAAATTAAACAAAAATACAAAATCAAGAACATCCCTTGCAGCAGCATGTAATCCTTAATCCCTCCTTAAATGGTTATAAAAAATAAAATCAAGACGAATCACTAAAAACACATCATTTAGATCCACGACAGTCGATTCTCTGAATTTGTTACACTGTCTCGTAAGGAAGGATAGTACGGGCAACTACAAGCGCAGAGAAATGGTCACGTGGGGTTCTCGTAGTTTAGATCTTTCGACTTGGTGAGGAGTTAAGCTCGTTCCTTCTAGCATATTCTGATTGAGGACCTTTGACATGATCTTCAGGACATAAAATAAAGGAATAGCTATGTGCGCAGCAGAGTAAAATCCTAATTAAATTTGTATTAAAAAGTAAATTTGTTTCTCTAAAACCAAAAAAAAAAAAAAAAAATGTCTTTTAGCAAGTGTACAGTCAGCCAACACTAGGAAGGCAGTGGTTTAGTTTTTGGGAACTCCAGCAACAATATCAGCCTCGATGCCACAGTGGTTCTCTCCACGCAAAATCTTGAAGTAGCCTACAAATAAGAAAGATATATTTAGGAGTCAGGAAGGGACATGGAATGATTTTGCACAGAATTGAGTTGTAGTACCTTTCTACATATAAATGAGTGAGATGCCCTGATGGGCAGGTTCATAACATGGAATTGAAGTACTGCAATGCTACCATAACCTGCATTATATTTATCAGCAAGATAAAAATCTGACACCAGCTGTGTGGGTACTTAGAAATGACTGTCCCTCATTTCAGAAAGAGGTTTTTGATTTTTTTTCATAAAAATAAGTCCTGCGAGTAAGAATTTAATTAAAATTTACACAAAGAAAAAGGTATATTATATGGTCTCAGGTGAAGCTTCTGCTTCCACTTCCAACCATATACCATCAGCTGATGTAACCTTCCATTTGACGCCCATGACATCCTAAAATTAAATTTTTCTTCATTTTTGTTACTTTTTTCAAGCCCTCCTGGTCTGTCCCCAGCACAGAATGCCAGGAATACTCCAGTCAGCAGTCTGTGCTGGAACAGTGTGCGGTTCCAGCTTTCCTATAGTACAGCTCATTGAGAAGCGAGGAAGCCAGGCACGCACTGACTGTCCACCTGTCACTTCCGTTCGCTTTGTAGAGATCATAAAAGAGGAAAAAATAAAATAAATCTCTGTTTCTGACAGGGGGGGTGCTTCTACATGCCATTTTATATTGAAAGCAGATCTCTTGTAAACCTTTCAAACAAGATTAAATAACAGACACCAAACACAAGGCACTTCAGCAAGTTGAAATGCTTAGTTTTGGAGTGGCCCTTTAAAGTGCAAACGTGGGATCTTCTTTAAGCTTCTGTTTTGTATTCTGGCAGAAGTGTGAGCGTATGACTGACAGGTCTCCAGACAGATTGAGAGAAGGCAGCGCTGAAGAGAGATTGCATGATGTCAACTACACTGCCGCCCCCAATCCCAATATGGGGGAGGGGAGGGGGGATGATAAAGGAGGAGATTTTCTTACTTACCTGAACCTGTCCCTCACAGTCATCTTATTCAGCTGCCAGGAGCAGACACCACTGCTGTACTCACATGCAGCAGTCACTGGTGACCGTTTGGGATTGACACAATGTCAGTAGCTCTGCCCAGTGTCAAATGTAGTCAAAATACAGAGACAAAGTAGTCCCTACTTTGGCTCAGTATATCTGATCAGAAATGGAACTTCAGTGAATTCTAACAGTATTTCATAAAGATGCGATCTTTATAAAATAATCCTAGTTCAGCTTTGATTCCCACACACAATGTCAGGATTAAGTAGTTTAAGGAGGTTCTGGAAACTTTAGTTTGGTTTTGTTTTTCTCAAGAGTATTATGAGTATTGCGTAATTTCAAACTAACAACACCTTCAATAAGTGACACTAGAATGTTCACAATGGATTTATCCAGCCCAGTGTTACAATGGTTTGATTTCCCTGAGTTCTAAAGAGTGCCTGCTGCCACAGCTCACTGGAGAATCCACAATTTGTTCCACTGAACTATGAGAAGGCTGTGCTCCGTGACTGACAGCGGCAGCTTAACGCTCTCAGCCAATTAGTGTAGTCCTGTACTGAACCAGCTTAGCTCATTGGAGACATTTGGCAGTAGAGCTCCCTTCCCCGTTAGACTTTAACCCAGTCTCCATTCCTTCAAAACAATTATTGAAGACTCACTTCAGCAGGAAAGTGCAGCAATTAAACGGTTAACAGCTTTTCATGCCCACACACCAACTACCCTGAAACTGTCAAAAATAACAGACTAAGCCCTCAGTGAGGGCTATTCTTGCAACCTACTTTTCTACCCTACCCTTATCTTGTGTCACTATACTGCACTCCCTCTGTTCCTGTGTATCCAACTCGTCTGGTTACAATTATGTGTGTTAGTCCACCCAATGTACAGCATTATGGAACATCCTGCTGGCATAATAATATATTTAATATTTGTAAGTAATAAAAGCTATATTTAATATTGGTCAGTAATAAAAGCTGGATGCAACAAGGGCACCCAGTTAGCCTAGGAAGTGGTCAAACAATTCCAAGATGGTTTGAGAAATTACAATGGGAAGGCACCAGGGCAATTCTGGAACCATAACCACTGCTGAGTTGTACTGGCTACAGCACTTTGAGTGCTCACTTAAACATTTAGAGGCATTCACATAGAAGAGTCAAGTAATGGAATAAAAACCAACTTGGTGTCACAGGTCCCAAATCAAGAGCTACAGTTTCCAGAAATCAAGAAAATCCACAAGGAAACCGGTTAAGTCAAAACAGACGTTTCCATTTGGTTTCCAGTTTAGTGAATAACTTCCATCATGGATTTAGTTGGAGGAAATGCTAGATTTCCAGTTAGCAGTACTCTTGCTTTCTTGTATCCCTAACGAAAGGCAACATCTCAAGGTGTAATGAATTACCAGTAACATTACCAAAGGAAGTTCCTTAGACTCGTGTTGAGAAGTTACGTACCATTATCACCCCAGTCTGAGTTCCAGGAGTTTGCACACAGCCAGTATGGGGTACCATTCTCTACACCCCAGCCCAGCATCTTAATAGCATGGCCTCCAAGTACTTGTCCTTCCACATGGCGATAGACACCTACAAGAATAGAGATTAAATTATAAATGTGCAAGAAGTAAACATGTCCAACAGACAAGGCTAATTTCAGTGCCAATACACCAATATCACCAGGTCATTCTATAGAATCTAAAACACACGTGTTTATATAGCAAACTGCATCTAATGCAGTAAGCCATAGCTTTTTGGGGTATAGGAGCTACTTCAGATAGAAATAACAGTCTGACTTACCTGACTTGTAATTTGGGAAATCTGAATAGACCACAAAGTCTGCCTCCACCGGTCCGTTCTTGTAGATTTCTGCCATGATTTCTTGCTGATCTTTTGGGACATGGTAGGAGCTTCCGCCTACAGAACATAGTTGAGGATTAGTTACATTGTTCACTTGTGACCAACAGTGTAAAGCAAAAGCTTCGAGTGAATAGATGAGATGTGAAAGGTTTAATCAGAAAGAGTATTGCACAGTCAGTCATACACAATGCCTTGAAACAGGCAGGCAAACTACAACTCCCATCATGCAGTGCTCTATCAAAGGAGAGAGTTTCAGCTCAAGAAAAGCAAGCCATGTAACATCCATTGGAGTAACCCTTTAACCCCTTAAGGACCAAACTTCTGGAATAAAAGGGAATCATGACATGTCACACATGTCATGTGTCCTTGAGGGGTTAACCACCATAGTGAATTTGTGGTCATGGTGGTAGGAGTATTTGCAGAACTTCTGTTTGAAGCTCTGCACATAGTTAGCTTCTCTATTGCAGAGCAAGTGGAAACAAGGGTATCCCCTCCCTCCATGTTGTGAGCCCTCCGTATAATACGGTTTGTTCTGCTTAAAGTTTTATTCCCCCACTCCCCAGCTCAGATTGTGTACATGCACATGGAGCCATTAGAAGCCTGTGATTGGATAACAGCTTCACATGGCAATGGATTACAGGCAAGCGTAAAACAAAAAAGTTTTCAAGTTTTACTAGAAAGCACAAGGGGGCTAATTAGAGGTGCCCATTAGGGCGTTTAAAAAAAAAAAACCACAAAAAAATAAATCAACCTTTAAAAAAATTAAAGTGAATTTGACAGATTTAGACATTAGTAGCTGGCAAGAGCTTGGCAGGGTTTACAAGAGAGGTACAAAGCCCCAAGTCAAGAGAAAAACTCACCAAAGTGTTTATCGGTCGAGTAGGCAGGAGTGTAGCCAGATTCACATGCTTTCACACACTTTGGAGTGTCACCCTCCTCCCCTTTGCAAGCCGGACGGGAGCCATTGACATGATGCTCACAGGGTGGAATGGAGTATGGCCTGCAACCTGTAAAAAATAAAGTTTTAGATTGAGAATGGACCTACTTCACCCGGCACGCTCTATACAGCAATAAAATTGTTAGAAATTAAGACTGGATTGTACATTTATTCATGGCACATCCATGTGCTCCCGACACCATGCCATAATTCCCTAGGCTTGCATGCCAAGACATTATGAAACAGAACAGACTAGGTAACATCACCCACCATATCAAAGAGGTAAAAACTAGTATATTTGGAGCAGTTCATCTGAACCAAACTTATATCCATCCGGAATTAACATGTGGAGCCTTGTTAAATTAAACTCCACAGGAAAAATTCAGGACAGACCAAGTCATTCAGGTTTGGATTAAAAAATGATTTTTTTATGAACCACTCCAAATGAAGTTGTCCTAGTATAAATAAAACAGTTTTCATTACCTGATCACACTTTATAGCACATATTTATACACAACATGGAGAGCAAAAAAAAAAAAAAAAAACGACAATACTAGGGGCCACATCATATTAAGCAAATCTATAGATAAGGGCAGTGATAGGTGGCTCCTGCATATTTGACTTACCCACATGTGAGTCATACAATCCACCAGAGACCAGGCCTTTCTCAACCCAGTAATCCCAGGCTGATCCAGGGTATCCTCCATTGCAGCTAAATAAAAAAAAAAAAAAAAAAAAAAAAAAATCAGATATATACCAAATGTCACAAAAAAAAAAAAAAAAAAATACATCAAAACTTTCCACCAGCTGGCCACAAAACGAAAAAATAGCCTACAAATGACCAATAACTTTGGACAGGTTTATAAGCAAGGAAAAATAAGTATTTTGTGGTTATTAGTCATTGCCGGAGGACTGATGAACCCATGACAAGTAACAAGTACTTCTAGGGCCTAAATATTATTGTGGTGTTAAGCTAGGAAATCCTGACTTCTTGAAAGGTTCAGGCTAGACAAGTTTTACAAAACTCAAAAAGTAGAAACACTACTCCTAGAAAAATAACCAAAATAATATGTAGATTTTTACACTTATGACATGCTTTACATAGCATGTAAGCTCACAGAAATACAAAAGTAACATACCCCATTCCACACTGTGAGCCACAACAAGAGAGCAGGTCTTCAGCAGAAACCTCCACGTTTACTTTTCCATTAGAGTGGACACAAGTACGATCAGAAATTGCCTCCACTGCACCGAACGCCTAAATATTCACAAAACAGAAAGTTAGGCAAAGTCACAAAGTTCAATGCTTTGGATTTACATATATTTACTGCTGCAGTTAAACCATCTACATACCCAGCATGATCCACAGGAACCTTGGTCCCGAATTTCTTTGATAGTTGGACAGTTTGGCCAAGCTTCCCGAGAGTCAAAGTTTTCAGGCAGGTCCATTTGTCCAGCAAATGAATACCTAAAAATAAATATACATTTTCAGGAATGACAACTTCAAAACAATAAAAAGTCAAGGTTCCATATTGGTGCCTCTTAAATACCAGACATAAATGAAGGGTAAACAAAGCAGACGACAAGCACGTGTAATGAATCCAGAATGGAATATAGCATGTCAAATCTGAAGAATACAACAAGACATTGTTTGCATAAGCAAGGATGTGTTAGCGGTTCTGTATGATGTGGTGCAATTGTTAAGAAGTTAATAGGGGATTGGACAGAATTAGGCAGTTGTAGGGAAGAGCTACATTTTGGGGGTGAAATCCAGCAGTGACAAGTTTGTATGGTTTTTAATCTGGTTTATTTTATTTAATACAGGAAGTTAGTCATGTTTTTTGTGCACGTCTTTTCGGTTTGTATAATAGTGATTAACCTGGACAAAGTGAAGTTGCCAAGACAGGTGACATTAAACACAGGCATCCCACCACCAAAATCAAGTTCATTGTTTTTGAGATGGTGTGCTGTATATTAGATCCTAAAAGGAAAATGTGGATAGAGCATCAGTTCATACACCTGATAAATGTAGCATCTGCAGCCAACACCGTAATGAAGTGTCATAGCTCCATAAAAGTCACTGTTCAATCCATTTGTAGGGGAGAATGCATAACAGGGCATTTCAAGAGGACCGACCATAAAATTAAACAATGTGGAAATCCGTATAAACAAGTTCGAAGAGTGTTAATGTACAATGATGGAGAGTCACTGATTTACACTCAAAGATCTTACCTGGTTGGTGGTTTAGGTCCTCCTAATATGGTTCCACAAAGTCTCTTAACATGGTCCAGGTCTGAGGTTCTGAAGTTATGTCCAGCCTGTGGGAAAAGGCATATCATGAGCACGCACTAGCAGACTACTCTACAAGTCTTGTACCAAATCAGTTACAGAAATTTAATTGAAGTAGGTTTACCCAATGCCTGTATGGTGTGCATACGTTATCCTGTATTGAGGCATGACTGAGCTTTCTGGACACTTCTAATACAAGTCAAGCACACATTGCACTCAGGAGAGCTTTAATAGCCACTTAGACGTACGGAATGCAACTATTGAGAGAGCCCCACTTTACAAAACATACATCATTCCAGGAAGGCATGCTACAGGGACAAGAGTGGTGGCTACACCAGAGAGAGCAAGCACGCTTTACCATTGTAGAGAATTCAGTTCTCATTTTTCACAGGTAAAAGCATATATCATTTAATTCTGCGTCAGTCTGACAAATGCCACTTTCTAAGATTAGAGCGATAAGGATTATTTACAGCTTAGCAAGTCAGAATGATGCATAAAAAAAAAAAAAAAAAACACTGGAGTATTAACTCAAGTGTAACTTTCAGGAAATGAAAGGGAATCCAAAATGTTCACATTATAGGCTAAAATTGTGAAATTCTCAGATGGCCTGTTATCAGTCTTGCCCTTATGTTGATGCACGCTTTAGTGAATAATCTTTTATTTTGTTACCTGACTGAGGAAAAGGTTATGCCACATCACAAATCACATTTAGCAAAGTGAGAAAGTGGACGGGAGTGCTTTTGAGTGCGGCTTAGAGGTGTAGCTGTTTAATTTTAGTTATTTTTACAAATTAGAGAAGTCCTAAGAGCATATGAAATGTCATGTCAACAAAAGAACAACAACATTTCAGGTTTACCCTGGTCAATTTTGACCAAGTTTTGCAAGCAGCATCTAGACAACACATGCGCAATTCTGGTCAAGCCCTTTCCCACAGGAGAGGGCCAAGCCGCAAACCAGCACTGCCAATACCTATACATAGTTTGGCTTACTAAACATGGAACCGGACTATGGGTTAACTGATGGCTTGAGGACCATGAACAAGTTACCATACCATGGCTGCCAACACAAGTATGTTTCTACACAAATACAAACTGAATAGAAGTTAATTTAAAGAAATTTTACACAATAGCATTTTGTTACATATTGTGACTTCAAACAACTGACTGCCAACGTGATCTGACCGGAGCTTTTTTTGTCTTCACACTTCCTGGTCTCATGAACAGTCTTTCACTTCCATATTTTGAGGTAAGATCTCACATGCTGATTTACTCTTTGGACTGTATAAAGTTACTGTAAGCGATATTAACTTACCGTCCACGTAGTGTTTAGTTTGTTGATGTAGTTTATCGTATCAGGGGATAAAGGTTCAAGGAAGGGGACATTGCGACAGCTGGCGATGGTGGCCAGCATGCACAGAAGAACCACAGGCCGCCACATTGTTGTGCAAATCCCGCTAAAATAAATAAATAAAAATGATGGTTAAATACATTTCATTTCACTTATATAGACAGGTTATTTACGGTAACCTGACAAGTCATGTCCTCCTAAAATGTATATTAAACATTTATAAAACCCAATACAATTTGATCCTGGCACAGCCAAGCATGCGTTACATTGGAAGAAGACCAAGACTTTTTTATTTTATCTTTTCATTTCTCTTCTCTGCATGTTAATTCTATGCCGACTATCAGGTTAAAGGACTGAGCATAAACCCTTGACTGAAATAGTGCTATCCTAGAAGTGGACTCCTCCATCTTTACTCCAACTACAATGTTGTGGATTTCTGCATTTTTTTCCCCTATATCACACAGATGTTAAGTATAGGAAGAAAAACCATTAAAAATCCTGATCAGTGGAGATTCACCTTTTAACATTCAAGCAGAAAATAATCAATTTGAATCTTAAAACCCACAAAAAAAAAAGTTGCAGAATTACACAGTAAAGGAGCCAGAAGCTTTAGATAGATTGCAATACAGCCATCACTTCACATGTGAACATTTAAAGAAACTATTCATGAAAAACATCTCAAAGTAGTTGTTTGACAGCAAAACATTGTTAAAGAAGTGTTAGAATAACCTTTTAAATTGCCCTTAGTAAGTCACTTAATTTCTCAGAACATCCCTGCCCACATCCTGAGGAACACTCCTCCACACAAAAAAAATTTAATGGACTAAAAGGGTATTTTTCTATTTTAAGTGTTGGGATGTAAGCTATAAACATAATCTGCAAGATTTACAAATTTGCCTTCAGAATACAAGAATATCAGCTGACTTGAATGCAGTTTCCTTTACATGTAAATTGCATCAGTAAAAATTTAGGAACTGAAAAAATGCTGAGAAAGTTCGGTCCCTTAAAATAATTCTATTCATTTAACAATGTTCCTACAAACCTTGGTAAGTGTTTCAGCAAAAATAAATAGCATGAGTGCCTGTATAATGTTAAAAAGCAGGGGGGAGGGGGTGTATATTATAGAACTCCAGTTACTTTCGGGATGAAAGTCCATCAAGTTTTTGAATTTAATTATATGTAACATCTATGTTGATTATTTAGGTTTCACATTATCTTTTCACATCCTCAATGCAATATCTTTGAGAGTGACCCGCTGTGAAACTAATCCCTGAGAGTGTGTACTATGCTCGCAGCGTGACCACTACCTGACTAAACAGAAACTAAAACCATTGTATAACATCTTGATACAGTAACAGCAGAGTATATTTTGCCAAAAGGGTGTGGACCTGAGGTCTGGTTTGTCAGGAACCATAATTTGCATCTTAATGTAAAAGCTAGGTTGTTTTGTGACCTAGAAAAGAAATTGATTTCACCTTTGTTAGAGTGACTGCCAAAAACTCAATCACAAATTAGGAGTTTGTAAATAGTGTGAAAACTAAAGAGTTTACCACCTCTATGAAAAAGATTTAGTCAAAATTGGACAATGAGCACTACAAGTAGTATGGAACCATTCCCATGCTGCTGTAGCCAAAACAGACTATTGTTAAGACAGACTGTCCACATTGCTGCAGAGTAAACATGATCTGCAAATGGAACCCCAATTATTACCCTGATGATAGGCTGAAGTAGCTAAATAAAGTGGTCTTGCAATTTAAGTAACTCACTAGTAGTTTAAGGGCTTTAATAGCACAAGGCCCAGAAAAGCAGCATGCAAGATCTCAGGATAAGATATGCCACTATCTTAAACAAAAGCTATCCCTTCAAAAACCATGTCCTTCAAAGTGAGATAAGAACCACCTCCCCCTCTTATCCAAAACCAAACAGGGCTTTTCATGAGTCATCTGCACATGTCCACACAAATCCCCTGCACCACTAGGTCTGAAAAGCTGAAAAAACATAAAACCTCTACCATATAAACTCCCCCACTGCCTTCAACCTTTCCAGGTTGAGCACCAAGATAGCAGCTCTGGAGAAAAGGATAAGAAGAAACGAAGAAAAAAAGGGGGGGGAGGGGGAGACTAGTGGGGGTGAGGGTCCTACTGAGCAGTGTATATATGGCACCAAACATGGGCAAATGGTCAACAATTACACACAGTGAAACAACACTCAGTCCTAACATATCAGAATGCAATGGGTTTTTAATCCCTCTTAATTACTTATACCATGGGTCCCAATGACCACCCATTCCAAGGTGGGGTAATGTTTCTGGACCAATTAAAAGAAAAAAAAATGTAAATAAAATACTGCCATGAAAATACTTTATCTATACAGTAAGCACTTTGATTTACATTCCATATTATATGTACATGCAATATAATGTTCAACTAGGTCATAAGATCAACTATAACCCACTTTATATATTGATTGCACTACAAGCCTGGCATATGACCCACTCCACAGACATTGCACATACAGGGGGCCTGGGGCCTCCAGGGACCAGCTCTCACACCCCTATACAGGGGGCCTGGGGCCTCCAGGGACCAGCTCTCACACCCCTATACAGGGGGCCTGGCGCCTCCAGGGACCAGCTCTCACACCCCTATACAGGAGGATCAGATCAAGCCACCACATGTTATAGTAAACATAAGGATCACGTGATCAGATCCCATGAGGGCAGCACCAGCACACAGAGCTGGCTTCAATGACGCACTTCCGGGAGCGCCATTGTAAACAGTGCATCACCCTGGCCACGTGATCTCGGTGCCAGGCCAGTGCTCGCCATCTTTACCCAGGGCCAAAGGTCACCCACCGCTCCCGGAAACCGGCTGCGGTAGGGGGGGAGAAAATAGCTCAGTGGGTGAGGGCAAGGAGTCAGGGAAACGGAAAACAACAAATGACAGCTGATTCAATAAATCCCAACATATTAGCTCCCCATAGAACAAACCCCTAACATAAATACCAACTAAACATGCCCCCTCCAAAATAAAACACATGGACCCCCAACATAAACAGACAGTAACAACTAAACATGCCCCTCTCCCCAATAAAGCACGCGGACCCCCACCAACTAAACATGCCCCGCCTCCCCACACTAAAAACACATGGACCCCAACATAAACAGTAACATGTTGACCACTACACAACAGTAAAAACTGAACATGTAACCCCCCTCCTCCCCCCATATAAAACAAAAACTGAACATGTAACCCCCCCAATATAACACATTAACCAAACATATACCCTCTCCCCCTCCCCCCCCCCATATAAAACAAAAACTGAACATGTAACCCCCCATATATAACACATTAACAACCAAACATGTACCCTCACCCCCCTCCTTACACATCTCTGCCCCTGTTATAAACCACCCAACTCCTGCCCCTTTAATACTGGGAACAGTATCCTCTAACACCAAGTGTAATTAGTGAGCGGGCAATAAAGGGTGTGAAATGATCACTGGAATATAAAGTGCCCAGAATTAGCAGTTCCAGCGGCTAAAGAGTCATCTCTGGCACATATTGGGTTAATCCCCCGCCTGGATACATGTAACCAGACATACACACCCAGAATAGGGCGATAAGAACGTGGGTTTCACAAAGCAGAGGATACATTGTGTCTGCACTGCAGCAGCTGATCAGTAACAATGAAACCATACAATAACAGCAGAATTCTCTTTACAATAACATATAGGGGTCGGAGAGCAATGTCTAGCAGTGATCTTACCTTGGGTGGCTGCTCTTACAAAAGAAAGGAAGGGATGATCATGAAAAACACAGCATAGGAGCTTATATAAACTGCAGCTAGTTCTGGATCCGCCCTGCTCACAGCACCTCCTGACTCAGTCACATGACTAGCAAGCTGTACAACTGGATGGGCAACTTCTGGCCAATCTGGCTTCCACTCACATCCCCCAAAATGATGAGCTTTGCATTACAATGCAGCTGGCTGTGCAATAGTCACAACAACACAGTTATTCATTACAAAGTTTGAATTGCACTTAACCCAAGGTTAGTTTCACAGTTTTAGCCAAATTTAAAACATAGGTTTCTTGGAGAAATTTGATCAAATCTGCTATTTAGAACTAAAATGTACAAAATTCACTTAGAATTCCCAATAATTGGTACTTTACAGAGTTATTCATAAACCCCCAAAGTTTAACAAGTTAAATCGCAATGGCAAAAATAGCCAAGAAATATGTATGGAGATCAGATATTTTTGTCTCAGTTTTTCCTTTTGGAATTTAATCCACGAAAATTCAGAGTTTGGTGAATAACCCTGTAAATCAGCAAGACATGGTCTGTAAATCAGCAAGACACGGTCATGGTATGCGCAGAGTAGCACAGTTTTATTGCTTTTTTAATTTATTTATGCTGCCCTATAGAATGTACTATACATGATCATTCAGTACATTTTATCAGACGTGATTCTTTTTTTCAACCAGTTGTTGATTTGGCCACATATTGTACAACACTGAGAGATATACTACTGCCTGATAAAAAATAATAATATAAAGTCAGAAATATTCCAGAGAGAAACAAGCTTCTGTGATTATTTAAAGTCTAACCTATCAGGGCAGGTTCCTTTTATTTTATTTTTTTAATTCTTTATTTAGAAGAGACCTGATACAATGACCATTTTTTCGTGGTCAGTTAAAGGACCACTATTGTCACCCAGACCACTTCAGCGAACAATGAAGTGGTCTGGGTGCCAGGTCCCCCAGATTTTAACCCTTCAGATTTAAACATAGCAGTTTCAGAGAAACTGCTATGTTTACATTGCAGGGTTAATTCAGCCTCTATTGGCTGTCTACCTGACAGCCGCTAGAGGCGCTTCTGCGACGCTGAATGCGAAAATCGCATTCAGTGTGCAGAACGTACATAGGAAAGCATTGAGACGTTGGAGGGGGAGGAGAGGTTACCAGCGCTGAGGGAGCCCGGCGTTGGATTAAAGTAAGTAGCTGAAGGAGTTTTAACCCCCTTCAGCACAGCGGGAGGGGGGCCCTGAAGGTGGGGGGGACCTAAGGGTTATATAGTGCCAGCAGGGCCGGATTAAGAGCCCAGTGGGCCTGGTGCTGACAATTATGATGGGGCCTAATTATAGAATCTTATCGACAAAAAACACTAAAACAGTCATACCTCTCAAGCGTCATGTATCTGATGGAGATGGTGCTGGAGGGAAACTCAAAGGATGCAGCTATAAGAAAACACATACTCGGGGGGCGGAGCCTGACTGCAGGAGCGGACGGTCGCATGCTACCCGAGCTCTGGGCCCAAGACCGGGAAATCGCCTGACTACCCAGCCAAAACTAACTGTGTACCACCCCACTCACCTACTGGGCACTCGTAAACAGCTCGGGGACACAGTGCGTGCGGTAAAATCCGCTGACGGTCAGCAACTCCACGATGACGCAACCATGCGGCCTACGGGAGGCCAAGGCAGGGGGAGACGGCCGCTCTCCTTGCACTCCGGCCGACTGTGGAGCCCGTAATTGCTCCCCTCCCCCCATGGACCAGAGGGGGTTATCCTGGTCCACCATAAGGCGCAGAAATACTCACCCGTCCTAGCCGGAGAAGCCCTGCAGAGTTACACTTCCACGCGGGGGAAGCCAAGATGGCCGCCGAACCAAGGCCCATCTCACTCCAAACCCCCAAAACGAGGGCTACCCGGGGAGGACGGCATCGTCAAAGCCTTTGATGCATTCTGGGCTAAATATAGAGAACTGACCCAACAGAAAGAGGTACAGTGTGCCATGACAAAACCAACCCAAAGCAACTTACGGACTTACAAGAAGTTAAGCCAGACAGGCCTTAAACAAGTCACACAGAGGCTGGATGGCAAGCGGAGGCAACACAGCCAGCAGGGAGCCACTCGGAGCCTAACCTGGTCTCACTCACTGGACCAACCTCAGCCCACCACTCCTTATAGCACCCTGAGAAATACACCTAAAGCTCAGAGGCCTATCACCAAGCATGCAAGCCGCAGCGCAACGCCACGAGACCACCTGGCCGGTCAGCCGTCTACCCAAATACTCACCACGAGACTCAGGAAAAACGCCATGGAGGAACAGACACAAGAAGCAATTTAAGCCTACACCTCATCACAATGGCCCTCTCGTGCGTTGCAGATCACGCCAAAACAGTCCAGCCAAGCACATCGGGCCCCAATGTAGCCCTCCGGCCCAAGTGGCCTGCTACTCTAGCCGTGGCTGGCACAAGACCAGCGACAGGCACACCCAAGACTCTGTTACGGGACAATCCTCCTGTTCGCGGACCCCCCTGCGTACCAGCCTGAGCACTTGGCCTGGAGGGTGGGATCCTGGCGGGGATGCTGTGGATGGCAGAGAAGGACCCTACCCGACAAGAGGAATAGGCTGATGGGCCCGCACTCCGTGCCCGCCGCCAGGCTACCACACACACATCCGAACTCAGCACACTGTCTGCAACACATATGGAACTTTACTAACCACTTAACCTGAACAGCAGACTTAACACAGTATAATATATGATAAGCTCCTAATCTAATTAAGCACCAACTTATGTTTTCCCTCTTTGTTAATGCCTCTGATTTTTATTACACCCAACCATGATGTAGTGTGTACGCTCCATACCACACATACCACACTTTAGACGACGCATGCTTTCACCAACCAGCACCTCCGCTGTCAGCTTGGGCGACACTAATCTTAGCATGCCTAGTTTGATCAGACACCCAAACTCATTATTTAGTTGAGTTTCATGTTCCTTTGGTCACTTGTACTTCTCTTTTAGTGTCACTCTTACACTCTCATTGCATGTAGCAGTCCCATGACAAGGATAATGACACTAGCTTGTTTAAATACTAGTTATCAAGCGCTGTTTTATTTTATTTTTGTTTATTTTCTTTTTCTTTCTTCTTCATGATATATCCTATGTGCTAGCATTGTTTAGCAATTTAAAGCATAATAGCTAACTGTATCCTACTGCTAATCGATGCATGCTTAATGCCTACTCATAATGCGTTACTCTACTCATACAAAATACGTGTAACGGATTTGTTCACTAATAGCACTAAAGCGATGTTACTAACGTTTAGATATCAAAAGCATAGTCACCGCATTGATTTAACTTGAATTAACTACCTAGCTACCTACACAAGCGACCGTCTCTACTGGTTATTATTATATTATAAAATGTGCCTGTTCATCTTGTGCCCCGCATGTTGAGCGTGGGATATGTTGGAGGACTGCTTTTGGGGCACCTCTTACCTGCCTGTGATATATATGTGCACAACAAAAATAAAGAATTAAAAAAAAAAAAAAAAAAAAAAAAAAAAACACATACTCTATGCTAATCTCTTTATCTAATGCATGCTTTCATCTTTCAAGTAAATCCATACCCCCTAACAGCAGTGTCCAGTGAAGCAGGAAGTCAATGGGCGAGGTAAAAGGGTGGGCTACTGACACGAATCACGTGACCAGAACTGCCAAAAAGGGAGCATGTCTGCCCAAAGAATTGCAAGGCCAGCCTGGCATCAGTGTCCCTATGTATCACAGTGTCAGTGTCCCCATGTCGCCCAGTCCCCTAGTCTCCCAGTGTCTGTGTCCCCATGTCTCAGTGTGTCCAGTGTCAATAGGATATTAGGGGACACTCAGAGCCATGGGGACACGGACACTTGGGGACACTGGGAGACATGGAGGCATTTGTGAATACGGACATGGGGACACTGGGAGACATGGGGACACAGAGACATTTGGGGACACTGGGAGGACATAGGAACACAGACACTGGGAGACTAGGGGACACTGGGAGACATGGGAACACAGACACTAGGGACACTGGCTGGGAGGCATGGGGACACAGACACTTGGGGACACTGGGAGACATGGGTGCACTTATGGACATAGATATGGGAACACAGACATTTGGGGACCAGGGCCGTCTTTAATATTGATTGGACCCTGGGCAAAGCATTTGCTTGGGCCCCCTGGACCCTATATACCCTCCCCAGGTGTGCAATCACGTTATCACCCTTAATACAGTGGCAACCTAAAGTAGAGAGGCGTAAGAATATTTTTTTGGGCCTCCCTATTGCAAGGATGTTTAAAAGGTAGATCCCCATCTGTCGTACAACTCCAGCAATGCCTTGACAGCTGGGGCTCTACCATTTACCCATGTTTGCAGGTTTGTATTTAACACTAAGCAGTTTTTGTATGTTTCAATGTAAACAGGTTTTTGTATGGAATATGTTTGTATGTGGTGTTGGTGTTTGAGTGTAAGCATGTATTTATGTCTAGTGTTGGTTTTTGAATGCAGGGGTGTGTATACATATAATGTTGGTGTTTAACACAGACGTGTATTTGTATGTAGTGCTGAAGCTTGAATGCAGGGGTGTGTTTGTGTGTAGTGTTAGCGTGTGGATCATAGGCGTGCGCACGGGGTGTGCCTGGTGTGCCTGGGCACACTCTAATCCCCGCGGCACGCCTATGTATTGAGACCGGCATGGGAGATCTCAGGATCTCCCCTGCCGGCTCATGCAGAGCCGGCGCTATCCGAGCGCCGGCTCTGCTCTCAGCCTCCCCTCACCGGCTCACAGGCATGGAGGGAGACAGGAGAGGACCCGGGGAGCTATTGCCAGCAGCTCCACCGGTTCCTCTCACGAGATCTGAGCGTTGCCGCGGCAACGCTCAGATCTCGCGTGAGTGAACTCTAGCCCTGCGGGGCTAGAGTTCACTCTCCACTGGACCACCAGGGATGGATGGCGGCAGCAGCAGCAGGATCCCCCCTCCCAGGCATAAGGTAAGAAGGGAGGGGGGATAACTGATCTGCCCCCACCTCCACTGGACCACCAGGGAAGGCAGAAAGGAAGGATCCCCCTCCCTACATGAAGTAAGAAGGGAGGGGGGATATTAAGTAATGTACCCCCACTTCCACCCCCCACAATCACCCACACACACACATACACAGCACCTACACACATACAGCACCCACACACAGCACCCACACACATACACAGCACCCACAGACATACAGCACCCACAGACATACACAGCACCCACATACAGCACCCACAGACATACAGCACCCACACACATACACAGCACCAACACACATACAGCACCCACACACATACACAGCGCCCACAGACATACACAGCACCCACACACAGCACCCACACACAGCACCCACAGACATACAGCACCCACACACATACAGCACACACACACATACAGCACACACACACATACAGCCCACACACACATACAGCACACACACACATACAGCACACACAGACATACACAGCACATACACACATACAGCACCCACACACATACACAGCACCAACACACATACAGCACCCACACACAGCACCCACACACAGCACCCACAGACATACACAGCACCCACAGACATACACAGCACCCACACACAGCACCCACAGACATACAGCACCCATACACATACACAGCACCAACACACATTCAGCACCCACAGACATACACAGCACCTACACACATACAGCACACACACACATACAGCACACACACACATACAGCACCCGCAGACATACACAGCACATACACACATACAGCACCTACAGACATACACAGCACCCACACACATACACATCACCCACACAACACCAACACACATACACAGCACCAACACACATACAGCACCCACACACACATACAGCACCCACACACACAGCACCCTCACAAACACACAGCACTCTCACACACATTACACAAACAGCACACTAACAGTACCCTCACAAACACAAACAGGACCCTAACAAACACACACAGCACACTACCAGTACCCTCACACACAAACATCACCCTCACACACAGTACATTTACAGCACCCTCACAAGTGCACACACACACACAAACAGCACCCTGACACACAGTACATTCACAGCACCCTCACAAGCACTCACACACAAACACCCACATAGTACACTACCAGCACCCTCACACACACATCACACTAACAGCACCCTCACACAGCACACACACACAGCTTTGTGTCTGTATATATGTGTATATATATATATACACATATATACATACATACATACACACACACACACACACACACACACATATATATATATATATATATATATATATATATATATATACGCCGCGTGTGCTTGTGCTTTAGGGTGCACACCCTAATGCAATAGGCTGCGCACGCCTATGGTGTGGATGTTGAGATGTATGCACATATACACACACAAACACACAAGTAGATATACACACACTGACACATAGATACACAACCTGACACAAATTCAGATACACAGACACACATACTAATAACATAACATACAGATACAGCGAAACACACAAAGACAACATACAGATACACACTGACACACATACAGACACTCCGATACACATCCTGACATACACAAAGATTCAAACACTGACACACATGCAGTTACACAGACACACATATACACACCTGACACACTGGCAGATACACAGATACACACACAGACTTCATACAGATACACACACAATGACAACATATATATACACACACAGATATACAGACACATAGAGACAGACATACTTACACAGACACAAAAACTGACAGACAGGTGGTTCCGGCTCTAGCCAAGATGGCCGCGTGAAGAGTGAGCTCCGCTCCACCGGACCCCAAATAGCTACATAAGCACACATCCACTAACTTCATGGGGCGCACAAAACGCCCGGAGCACCCCCAAACCCCTAAGAATCCACAACAGAGACCGCTGGACGGCTTCTTACAGCCGCAATCCGGATCGAGCGGAGGCTCCCCAAGTCCCAAGATGGCGGCGCCCACTACATCAGCGCCGGACGCGGAGGTACCAGCCCTGAGCCGCATTGAGGCCTCCCTACAAGACCTAAAGGAGTCAGTAGTTACAAAAGCTGACCTCCAGGCCATTATCGCCACAATTCAGGACACCATGCGGTCCGAATTAGCGGAGATGCGCAACGACCTCACCGCGCAGGCAGGCCGCATTACAGTGGTGGAGGAAGCGAGTGAGGCCCTTACAGCCAGGGCGACGGCCACAGACACCGCGGTAGCACGTCAGGGCGAGATGCTGCTCTCTCTACGCCGACAGATGGAGGATATTGACAATAGGGGAAGAAGGTGCAACATACGAGTCCGCGGGGTGCCTGAGGCTGAGGGACCAGAGGATGCAGTGGCTACACTTACTGACCTCTTTGGCTCTCTCCTGCAACCATCTCCGCCGGCAGAAATTAAGTTTGAAAGGGCACATAGAGCCTTGCGACCCCGCTCAGCAGAGGAGGGCCCGCGTGATCTGATTTGCTGCCTACACTCGTTCCCGATAAAAAATGCTATAATGTTGAAGGCCAGGGAACGGCAGACCTGGCCCTTCCGGGGGTCCCAGGTCTCTCTTTATAATGACTTCTCCCCAATGACGCTTGAAGCCAGGAGGGCCTTACGACCTGTCACTACGATATTGAGAGACCGTAACATACCTTATAAATGGGGATTCCCCTTCTCCCTGCAAGTCAGACATCAAAACCGTTGGCTCTCGCTTAAGTGGCCTGAAGAGGTACCGCGCTTCATGGAAGAATTGGGCCTTCCCTCACCGCCGGTTCCGGACTGGATCCTTGGCTCTTTGAATCCGCCGCCAAGGCCGCAGAGGGGACCTAGACATCGGGGCGGGAGAGCACTCACTGCTCCACATGTGGGAGGCCGCAGAGACCCGTTGTCCCCAGAGGAGTGACACCGTTTGCCAACCTGGACCCATGCACCGCCTGATACAACCCCGGGACGGCTTTCCGTACTGCACCCTCAACGCCTCATACTCCCCCCTTAACCAACTACGATGCGCCCCTAAGCTGTTGCCAGATGGCTGATGATGCCTCCCAGAGTCTACAGGAAACAGGTTTGACTTATGACTCAGTTTCAGGTACCTTGTACTTTGGGCTTAATAAGAAGGGAAATGGGCTTTGGGTGGGGGGGAATAGGGCACACAGTATGGGGGGGGAACCAGGTCCTGCCTCTGACACGGGCGAAGGTACCATGGAGATAGTGACACTATCCTGTATGTATCTCCAACCGCTAACTCCTTACAAGTTGAAACGGGTTCGCCTTGCCTTGGGGTGGGGGGAAGGGGGGCATTGCGGGATGTTCACACTTGTTGCCGTGTGGTTGGCACCTCTCGTAGGTTTCACCCGGGTGTGGGCTGCCTGGATTCGTATGTTCAATTGTTGCGGGGAACTACTCTTCTACGGGGACATATAGGGGACTGCTGGTTCCTTCTTGATTGGCTTTGGGAGGGGGGATGGGGGGAAATGTGAATTGTGTTTCATGCTTTTACCATACGTTGTGATGTTTTATTGATTTTATGCATGCACCTCATTTTGGGCCCGTATTCACGTACATTGTTAATCAGCATTGCGCGGAAGGTTATGCAGGCCTGAGGCTCCCCCCCATAGCATTTCTAGCGCCCCCCCCTTCCCCTCCTCCCCGACTGATGGAACACATGCGAGGTGCGCAGCCATACCCCGGGCCTACTGGCTCATGACAGCGTGTGCAGAGTTTATACTTACCCGTGGTTACTTGGTGTGGTTCCCCCTCCCTGGTAGGGGGAGCACTTGCATGGTTCGCCACCCGCTACATCCTAGGCCCACTGGCTCACATCAGTGGGTGCAGCATTTACCCTTAACCCTAATCACTTGACGCAATTGAGACCTGAACATCTCCCCCCCACCCACCCCCCCCCCCTTCTGGTGATACGCCTGCGATTGCTGCCGCCCGGGGACGCCTCTGACGCAATGGTTCTAGGGGGCTAGAGGGACACGGGTACTATGGGGATCCTCATATTGGGTCATGGGGGGCACTGTATATATATTCATGATGTTTGATGTTGTTGACGGCTCGCTCCAATTATGACATGCAATGTTCCCATGTTGTTACTGTTTGCTCAAAGCTCAAACTAGGGGGTGTGGTGGAGTGGATGTCCTCGTACTTGACCCATCGACTCTCTGACACCTCGCTTGGCTGGGGCTTTACCCACGCTCTCTATAACCTATACTCGCGCAAGTCACTTGGTGACCGGACGGAAGGAACTTGGACTCCTGGGCTGGTCCCGGAGCTAACTTCAGCCGCAACCGGTTACCGCGCGAGACTTTTCTTCAACCTGTTAAGGGAACCCTAACTTGGGACGCTCACTGGTTTCTGGGAAATTACCTGCATACAGTCACACGACTAGCTACGCATACACAAGATACTGTTAGCCTGACCCTCCTGTACTGACTCCGGCTCGCCGGCAACCGACTACTGCTATCGCCCTTTTTCCCCCCTCTACCCTCGCCCTCCCTACACACACCCTCCCCCCCCTTTCCCCACCTTCTCCCTTCTTGCTGCTCGGCTTCTGGCCCGCGCGCCGGGTGCGCGGTCGCCCTTGGCCTCCCGGCGTCTTGGGGTTGCCACCCGGTCCTCCTTCGTTTGGGAGTCCTGCCGACACGTATAGGGCAATATGGCATTCCAGAGTGCACCTCTGAGGTTCCTCACCCAGAATTGCAGGGGACTCAACATCCCGGAAAGGCGAACGCACCTGCTACGGGAAATGAGGAAGAAACACATCTCAATTGCCTTGCTACAAGAAACGCATTTCAAGGAAGGTTCGGCACCTGGACTGCGAAGTAGACACTACCCTGTTAACTACTTTTGCAACCACCCTACAGCTCACAAATCTGGTGTAGCCATATTAATTGCGACGGAACTGGATTTTAAAGAGCTGGAACGTTCTCAGGACTCACAGGGGAGATATCTCTTCCTCAAAGGCACCATAGCGGATAAGATTTATACAATAGCGAATATTTACGTCCCCAACAAAAGGCAATCATCATTTATCCGCAATGTCTTACTCCAACTGGAGGACTTCACGGATGGGATATTGGTGATGGGAGGGGACTTCAACGCCCCACTCGATCCGACCCTGGACTCCTCCACGGGTCATAGCTGCATACCACAACGCAACATTAGGTCAATAAGGCAGTCGCTCGACTCTTTACGATTAGTGGACTGCTAGAGGGCCCTTCATCCCTCAACAAAGGATTATACCTATTACTCCGCACTCCATAATCGTTACTCACGTATAGATTATATCTTTATCGCGAGGGAAGGCCTCTCCCATCTCCGCGGGGCCGACATTGGAACGACCACCTGGTCAGATCACGGCGCAGTCGGGATTGAGCTAAACTCACCTCTTTACAGACCGAAGAAATGGACCTGGAGGCTCAACCCGTCTCTACTACTGGACCCGGGCGTTAGAACGCAAATCCAACAAGAACTGGAACAATACTTCAGAGAAAACAACACCCCAGACTCTTCCCCTATTACCATCTGGGAGGCTCACAAGAGTGTAATTCGGGGCACGCTCATTCGCATCGCGTCCCAGAAGCGCAAGGCCCTCATGCAAGACATGGTCGAAGTTTATACTGCTATCTCTACCTTGGAACGCCAACATAAACGCTCCCAACTCAACGCTACGTATGGCGAATTGATGGAGCAGAGGAGGAAGCTGAAAGACCTTATCCTTAAAAGACATCTTAGCTCGGTTCAACGTACCAAGGGTTTCTACTACACGCACGCCAACAAAGGGGGCAAATATCTGGCGCGACTACTGAAAGGCCCCCAGCCCCAACAACAAATCCATAAGATCCGGCTGACTTCGGGAGAAGTCTCCCAGTTCCCGCAGACAATTGCGGAAGAGTTCCGATTGTACTACGAACGCCTATATAACCTCTATGGTCATAATGGAACCCCTACAGTCCCGAGTGCACACAACTCGTCACGGGACTATTTGACCGAAACAATCACCAAAGTGATAGACCTAGATTCTGCCGCACTTTTGGATGCCCCGATATCCATAGAAGAACTGTCCGCGGCCCTTAAGGCCTCCAAAACGGGCAAGGCCCCCGGACCGGACGGTTTCCCCACGGGATATTACAAGAGCTTTACTAACACATTGTTGCCCTGGCTTTCTAAGGCAGTCAATGCGGTTGGTGAAGGAGGATCCCTGGGGACGGAATCCTTGGCTGCCACCATCACAGTCTTACTGAAACCGGGGAAAGACCCCCTACAATGTGGTAGCTACAGGCCGATCTCCTTACTAAATATCGATGCCAAGCTGTTCACGAAGGTCATAGCCACCCGTCTTAAACATCTGCTTCCGGACCTTATACATCCTGACCAGACGGGCTTTATTCCAGGTAGGGAGGCTCGAGATAGCACATTGAGACTTTTCTCCATCCAGCACCACGCTAGAAAATTGGGGACACAGCTGCTCCTGTTATCTACCGATGCCGAAAAGGCATTCGATCGTGTCAACTGGACGTATATGCTAGAGACCCTCCGATTGCAAGGCTGTGGGCAGAGACTTCTTGCGTGGATATCCGCGCTATACAGCAGTCCACGGGCGTCTGTGCGGGTGAACGGGGCCACAACCGGGGATTTCGCAATCAGCAACGGAACCCGACAAGGATGCCCGCTCTCGCCCTTACTGTTCGCCCCTTTTACAAGCGATTCGCAACAATCCAGACATCCACGGTTATGATTGGAAGGGGACACAACATAAAGTGGCAGCATACGCGGATGATCTTCTTTTCTTTGTCCGCAGCCCTAGGATCACGCTACCGTGCCTACTCAAGGAATTCGATAGATTCGGGCAAATCTCCGGATTTAAGCTCAATGTTTCGAAATGCGAGGTCTTGAACATCACGCTCCCCTCAGAGGAATTCCACTCATTGGAAACAGAGTTCGCATTTCATTGGTGTCATGACAAAATGAAGTATCTGGGGGTCTGGGTGTCAGAGGACCCGAATAACATGTACCAACACAACTTCGCACCCTTATTAAAGACCATACTTTCGGACCTCATCAAGTGGGCACACCCACACATCACATGGCACGGCAGAGTCGCGGTAATCAAGATGAACATTCTTCCGCGGATTCTGTACCTAATGCAGACCATACCTCTTGCTCTACCGCTGGTCTTCTTTTCTACCCTGAAGACGGCAGTGCTCAAGTATGTCTGGAGAGGCGGTCGATCTCGGATCCGACACAAAATCATCTGTCGACCTAGAACCCAGGGTGGGTTGGCATTGCCCGACTTCAAGAAATACTACCAGGCCGCGATAATGCAACGCGTCCTAGACTGGCATGTAACACCCTCCACCAAGCAATGGGTGGCACTTGATAAAGGTCTTATAGGCCCGACATTGGAGGAACACATATGGGGCTCCCCGGGGCGATCACCGATCCGCCACCTGGTCGAGGGACTGATCTTCCAGACTCTGGTGGGATGGAGATCTGTGAGACAGTTGGATCACATATCCCCATCCCCGAGCCCGATGCTCCCGATCTCGCATAATGAGGCCATAGGTGGGGGACTACCCCCTGTAGCCTGGCCCTTGCAGGACATAGGGACGTATATACCTATCCACAGAGCTCTCGAGGGCGGGAGGCTGCGGACCTTGCCTTCGATGCTGGGCGACAGACCACGAACGCCTCTCATCTGCTTCCGATACTTCCAATTACAGCACTTCTACGAAACACTACCTCATAAAGACAAGCTGCACAGACCCCTCACATGGTTCGAGAACCTCTGCGACCAGGGCACGGCTGTGGAGCATGCTATATCGGTCCTATATACACACCTCCAGACCAGTCAAGTGACGGCGCCACAGACGTTCAAGAGACAATGGGAAGAACAACTTAGAACATCACGGTACAACAATGGGAAACAGCATTATTATGGCAGCATAAGAGCTCCATGAGTTCTTATTACCAAGAGATGAATTATAAACTCATCTCCCATTGGTATAGGACGCCGACCTTATTGCACCGCATATTCCCCTCCATACCTTCTGTGTGCTGGAGATGTCAGGAGGCGAGCGGAACGGTGCTACACATCTGGTGGGACTGCACGGCTATAACCCCGTACTGGGAGATGATCAGGGAAACAATTGTACAGATCCTGGGGGACGTCCCGGACTGGTCAGCGGAACTCGTCCTACTGCATATCACGTCGTCCTCTATTTCATCGTACAAGAAATCGATTTTGCGGCACTTACTCAATGCCGCTAAAGCCAACGTTCCAGCTCACTGGAAAAAACCTGATACACCTTCCAAATCCGAATGGATTCTTAGGGTGGAGGAGATCCAAAGTGCTGAAGCAGCCTACTCTGTCCTAACTGGCAGGGAAACGAAGCATACGGAGATGTGGACACCGTGGTTCATGTATATTTCTCGATGCCGTGGAGCCGGGGGCGCTCCGGGGGGCGCGATGGGTGCGCGGGCCGTGCCGAGTTAGGCAGAGGGAGCAATACCCTTTCTGTCCCATTCATACTCTCCCCCCTTACCCCCTTCTCTACCCATGTCGGTGGCCGGGGTTCCGGACTCAGACCGGAGGAGTGTTTTAGACACTCACTGTGAGATAATGACTACTCACTTCAATCTTGATACGCGATGAGGAGACCCGAGATACACACACGAAAACAACACGATATAGCAAGCGCTCACGGACTGAACTACCTGTCTATCAGATTTGATGATTAACTATCTTATGACGGGATGATACCCACCGAAATGTGGATTACAGATGTGACACACTCCCGACACAATTCCTGCTTATGCACCGATAGCACACACAACACGCAACACAACTCACTTCCCTTATGAAACCTGAGATAGTGAACTTCCTCACGCCCCCCCCCCCCTTTTTTTCTTTTTTCAAGCTCATTGACATGGCCTACTGGCCTGATCCAGAGCTGGGATGGAGGGGACCGTCGATGTGTCATATACGAGGCCTTTATTAGTTATAGGTCCCGTCTCCCAAGTTAACACGGGGCCTGAGGTCTTCACCACGGCACATGAAGCCACTCTTAATACATCAGGGTTTTTTTGCCCTGGTATCGACACCGCTAGCCAGTTAATTTTCAGATACATCACTCTCAAAACTGAGTGTAAAGGTGAGCAAACAGTACAATAGATTTTTATAATGTGTATTGTACGTAATGGAGAGTTCGATCCCGGACATTACCTGTTCGTACATGAGACATATCACCCCAGAATTTAGTATATAAAGTGTTTTACTGGCGAGATTACTTCCGCTTATATCTTTTCACATGTTGAAATTACGCTTATGAAGGACCAGGTTCAATCATCGTATGATATTTTATTGTTTAGACCGCTATTGATTAACTAGTGAATGTTCATTGCCGTTATCTACCTGCTCTACTTTGTTGTCTCATTTGCAATGTTGGACCTGCGAGTCCTATCAGTTTGACATGTCGTCTATGCTAATCCTTCAATAAAAAGATTTTCAAAAAAAAACTGACAGACATACTGACACATACATTGACAGGCATACTGACCCACATACTGACACACACACTGACAGACATACTGACACACAATCTGACACTGACATGCATACTAACAGACATACTGACACACACTGACAAGCATACTGACACATACACTGACAGGAATACTGACACACACACACACACTGACAGACATACTGACACACACACTGACAGGCATACTGACAGACACACTGACAGGCATACTGACACACATACTGACACAAATACTGACACACATCCTGACACACACACTGACAGACATCCTGACAGACACACTGACAGACATACTGACACACACACTGACACATACACTGACACACACACTGACAGGCATACTGACACATACACTGACACACACTGACAGACATAATGACACACTGACAGACATACTGACACACACTGACAGACACACTGACACATACACTGACACACACTGACACACACTGACAGACATACTGACAGACACACTGACACATACACTGACACACACACTGACAGGCATACTGACACACTGACAGGCATACTGACACACACACTGACAGACATACTGACACACACACTGACACACACACTGACACACACACTGACAGACATACTGACACAAACACTGACAGGAATACTGACACACACACACACTGACACATACACTGACAGACATACTGACACACACACTGACAGGCATACTGACACACACACTGACATACATACTGACAGACACACTGACAGGCATACTGACACACATACTGACACAAATACTGACACACTGACACACACACTGACAGACATACTGACACACACACTGACACATACACTGACACATACACTGACACACACACTGACACACACTGACAGACATACTGACAGACATACTGACAGACACACTGACACACACACTGACAGACATACTGACACATACACTGACAGGAATACTGACACACACACACACTGACACATACACTGACAGACATACTGACACACACACTGACAGGCATACTGACACACACACTGACATACATACTGACAGACACACTGACAGGCATACTGACACACATACTGACACAAATACTGACACACTGACACACACACTGACAGACATACTGACACACACACTGACACATACACTGACACACACACTGACACACACTGACAGACATACTGACAGACATACTGACAGACACACTGACACACACACTGACAGGCATACTCACACACACACTGACAGACATACTGACACACACACTGACACACACACTGACAGACATACTGACACACTGACTGACACACTGACAGACATACTGACACACACTGACAGACACACACTGACACACACACACACACACACTGACACATACACTGACAGACATACTGACACACACACTGAAAGGCATACTGACACACACACTGACATACATACTGACAGACACACTGACAGGCATACTGACACACATACTGACACAAATACTGACACACTGACACACACACTGACAGGCATACTGACACACACACTGACAGACATACTGACACACTGACAGACATACTGACACACACTGACAGACACACTGACACACATACTGACACATACACTGACACACACACTGACACACACTGACAGACACACACTGACACACACTGACAGACACACACTGACACATACACTGACATACACACTGACACACACACTGACAGGCATACTGACACACACACTGACAGACATACTGACACACACACTGACACACACACTGACAGACATACTGACACACACTGACAGACACACTGACACATACACTGACATACACACTGACATACACACTGACACACACACTGACACACACACTGACAGACACACTGACAGACACACTGACACACACACCGACAGGCATACTGACACACACACTGACAGGCATACTGACACACACACTGACACACACACACACAAAATTTACACTATAAAACCCACCCCCCAGTTTTCTACCTTAGAGGGTGGCTGAAGCTGCTGGGAGTTGGGGTCTGGCTAGCTCGGCCCAGACCCCCTCTGCTCTGCCTCTTCCTCCTCCCGCGCGGCTCCTCTCTTTATGGGAGGAAGTGACGCGCAGACGTCACTTCCTCCCAGCCGGCTGCCGAAAAGCAAGAGGGCCCGGTCGCGCTCTTAAAGCGCCAGAGCACAAGACCGGGCCCCTGCTGACAGAAGCCCACCGGGTGGCCCTTAGTGCATGGGCCTCCCGGTGGGCCTCCTTAGTGTGTGGCTGCACTGGCGGGTGGGAGAAATGCTTGAGGCAAGCGGGGCCCACGGTGCAGCTGCTTTGTTTGCCCCGCGGTAAAGACGGCCCTGTTGGGGACACAAACACTGGCAGATTAGGGGACACTGGGAGCCATGGGGACACTGGCTGGGAGACATCGAGACACTGTGTCCCTTGTGTCTCCATGTCCCAATGTGTCTCCCTATGTCTCACATAGTGTCCCCTAGTGTCTGTGTCCCCATGTGTCCCCTAGTGTCTCAGGGTCCCCATGTCTCCCTGCTGCCCTTCCCCCCCATCCTTCACATACCTGAGCTGTAGTCTGTCTCTGCAGGCTGGGTGCTCCTGTCTGGGCTCTCTGTGCTGTGTAGCTGCTCCCCCGCGGATCAGTGAGTAGAGAGAGGCAGAGAGATGCTGTAACTTCCTATCCCTGCCTCTCTCCATACACAGTGGCCCCTACTGGCCGGTGCTGGTATTGCAGAGTAATCTCCGTTTATACTGAGAAAAATATTTGCATTTGTATTGCCGGTATTACTGCAATACCGTCACGGGCAGGCAGCCTCAAATACTGGCTGTGCCTTAAAATACCAGTCAGGTGGAAAACCTAAGAGTAGAAGAGTAGTGTGTAAAAAGTAAAAATTGGCCTATTCCATGGGCCTGGGCCTGGGCCTGGGCCTGGAGCTGCAGCTCCATCAGCCCCTATGTTAATCCGGCCCTGAGTGTCAGGAAAACGAGTTTGTTTTCCTGACACTATAGTGATCCTTTAACTCAACCATTAAAAAAGTTCCTCTCAGTTTTCATTATGACGCCCTGCTTAGGGTGAACCTCAACATTCAGCCATCTAGGTGCAAAAAGTCTCCCAGCTGCAAAGGTTAATCATATGAAATAGTTTTTGAGCATGTCTTGAGAGACCTTGAATAGGGAAAGAAGTAGAAATGACCAATGATTAAAATCAAAAGGTCTCTAGAAATACTTTTAATACTAGACATCTGATTCCCCTCCAGACCCCATGAATCTTTAGACAGTCCCACCACATATTGAGGTACGTGCTTCTATGACCACACAGGCATCACTTTAGCTTTTAAACTCTTCTTGAATGGATAACATACTGATTATGTATTGGTACTAAGGAACTTTTAGCTCTGTCTCACATTTTTGTCAAATGGTTTTGAACAGTTTTTAAAAAAAAAACAGTACTGTACTGTCGGCGTACATTTAATCTTGTAATTTGTTTTCCTGACTCTGTTTGAATTCAGTTCTCAAAGTATTTATTTTCTCTAGCTATTTACATTTTTTATAATGCCATCAGATGCTGCTTAAAGTAATCCGTTATCATATAACAAGCACTACAAACAAATCACAAACATTTGAAAATGGGAAAATCAGGAGAGAATTATTTTAAATGAATTAACATGTACTTCTGACACTATAGTTGTGAAAGTGATGTTTAGGTTCCCCGCCCACGTGTCAGAGGCATGAAAGGTGAGTTTGCTCACCTTATTTTTAGTGCCACGTCAATCTGGTCGTGGCTGGCCACGCTCCACCTCCATGTCAGAGATCATCAAATTTCATGATCGCAGCTTATCCAATCCAAACCATCGGGAGGATATTGCGCATGCGCGGCAAGAAAGCTGCACCAATCAGCATCTCCTCATAGAGATGCATTCAATCATTACAGCTCTATGAGGAAAGTTTAGCGCCTCCATGCAGTGTGTGGAGACGCTCAGAGTCAGTGCTGCACATAGTGCAACACTGACCCAGGAAGTACCTCTAGCGGCCGTCTGAGTGACTGCCACTAGAGGTGTTACTAGGCAGTAATGTAAACACTGCCTTTTCTCAGATTACTGGTAAGTTAACCCTTCATTTACAGGAAAGGAAAAACACTCCAGTGTTATAAATGAATGCATTCACTAAAGTGTGACTCGTCATGAATTCAAAGTAAATTTCAAACCTAGGCAACAGACAAACTGGAAGAATTCGCCAAGTCAGCTATGACTAAAAATAACACGAGGCTAGACTTAAACTGAAATAACTGATATGGAATCAAATGATTAGTGGTTTCATTCCTGTTTATCTAACATATTACTTAAAGTTTTAGATATAGAATTTGCCTGTTTGCATGATATGATCAGAGATTATCTATATAGGAGAGGATAAACATATTACATTGGTCACATTGTGTGGCAACCACAAGTTAAAGCATATTAGTAAAAAGCAGAAATGTAGGTATACTATACATTTTAAGTAGATCTGTCACTTTAGGGGTCTTATGAAAAGACTCAAAAGCATGTTTTAAGTCAGACAGAGTTCAAAGTAAATTTTAAATGTAAGGCTAGAGTAGCTGTATGGAAAAGTTACGTAGACATTTTTCCCCCCAGTTTGAGTATTTTTACTTTACGCTTCAAATCCAATTTGAATTTACCGTGAATTTAGTGAATAACCCTGTGAGTCATTGAAGAAGACTCCACCGGTTAATCCCAGATGGATCAATTAGTTTGAGTGTGGATTAAAAGGATATGATTCAAACTAACCGCCTAACACAGATTTACATGCAAGCCTAATATATATTACTTCCATAAAATGGCAGCACTTCAGACAACGTCTTTCTACCTGATGACGACTAGATGCAAACTTTATTAATGCGGTTTGACTACTTGCCGTGTTAGGACTTCATTCAGGGCTCTCCTGGCACCGTAATGACTACAGCGAACTGAAGTGGTTATGGTGCCTGGAGTGTTCCTTTAATGATCATTGTGATATCTAATAACACTGTTTAAAAAAAAACAAAAAAAAACACGTGAATTATACTGCAAGGTTTTTAAACAGCTAGAACGGAACTCCTGCGAGTCACAGAGCTAGCGTGCATATATTAAACGTCACGGTGGTAAAAATGGAGAGATGTAGTCAGCAATTAACCTTATCAGCAGTTTGGTTATGAATAGTCATTTGCAATACAATTATGCAAAATTGAGTCACTTCCCTTTTTTAAGCAGTTTTGTATAGGAAAGCAATATAGCACACAGCGAACCACAAACACATTTAAAGATAGAGCACAATTACCATAACGAGAGAATGGCTTTAATGTACTGATTTATAAACCAGGGAGGTTTCTTTTTAATCACATAGTGCATAAGATACTTATCAGAGATACGAGATACTTGAAACAAAAAAAACTAAATGAATTAATTGTCCCTTTATGAAATAGCTCTGCTCTGCTAACACTGTTTGACTTATACTGTTATTAAATACCTGTTTAGAATCTGCTCGCTCTTTCGTAATAAATATCCCCCTGCTCATCATGAGAGCACAGTGCATGAACCTCACTGTGTGAGGCTAGTGGATCTAATATAACTAAATGAGACACTGCGTTGGAGAGTTCACAGCCATATCAGTATAGTGGAGGAATGTTCTATACACAGAGGGCCACACTCAGCCCACTATCTATAATTACTGGGTGCCATTCATTAGGGGTTATAGGATGGGGTTCAGTTGTGAGGGTTGGCTTGTAGTGAAGTCACCCACTGACTATTTGATGTAGAGAAGTAAATTGAACATTGAACACTATGTAGTCAAAATGTACCAAATAAGCAGTAAAGGGATTGCATGCAAAACAGTTGCACGTGTACTTGCATTTTATTGCTATTTAGGAAGTGCTTAACATTAAAGAGAGAATGTATATATATATATATATATATATATATATATATATATATATATATATATATATATATATAAGATCCAGGAGTTCCTTGCACACTAGCCAAATGGTTCAAAGTGCTGGCTGGGTGCCAAAAGCCAGGGTCAGTAGCAATAGTAACGCAATGGATAGGCTTGCGATCACGGTCTTTTGTAGTTAGATCTTCTCATCCTGAAGAAAGTCCCAAACGAGGACTGGAACGTCGATGATGCTTTTAATGGATCTTCAATAAAACTTTACCTTTTTAACTACAATAGATCGTGAGTGCAAGCCTCTCCATTGCTTTACGATATATACCTGTCATGGTTGATTATGTATTTCTTACCTGTTCTATGTTGTATTTTGTATATATTGTGTATTAATATTGTTTTTTTTATTTTATTGTACCCTATTGTATCAATGCAATGTTTTGTGGACTCAGGACGTACTTGAAAATGAGAGAAATCTCAATGTTTCCTTCCTGGTTAACTCTGTAAACAAAACTTTTCCCTTCCTTCAGACTGGTAATATTTTCAGCTGCAGTGAGGTGAAATCTGGGTGCCTATTGTGTTCCTATTTAATTAATGAGTTGACGGGTGTCATTAAAGCGGTGTAATTTTTATAGATTTCTTAAATGACTGTAGGCTAGTACAAAGTGTTATAGAATAAGCAAAAACTTTGTAAGAACTGCAAAATTCTAGAATACACCTGTAGCCAGAAGAGAGGATGGGTGGAGGTCACTGTCAGACCGAAAGGGTTCTGATGGGTTATACTTGCTAATTTGACTGTAGATAAGTACTAGAATTAGAAAATGTATCCTACATGATACACAGAGACAGTTCAAAGTATTGGCAAAGGGGAGAGGTGTGAGAAGAACAGGAGAATAATATACTCTAAGGGTTAAACTGAGCACATGTATGACCAATGTAGTTGGTTGCGAGTGACAGGTGAAATTTATCTTTACATCCTGCACTACAAAAGAGACGTGGATATAGATACCTGCTTTTCCAGAGTTTTTCTAATTTGGAATATTCCTTCAAAGATATCAAGCCTGACAGAAATCTAAAATCCACAAATGTCTAAAGTTATGGTTCCCCAACTGAAAAATAAATTAGGCAAAATATCCCTCCCCGTGCAATTATTGGTATTGTAATGTGCGATTGTAATATAGAGTGTGATTGTAATATTACATTGTGTTAATGTGCTCTCCAAGAAACACCTGAATAATAGAAATATCTCAATGTATTTTTCTGGTAACATACTTTACAAATAATTTGTTTACTCGTCACTGGTACATTCCCTGAGTGCTGGCATAGAGTCATGGTGTGCCTGTTAAAAGCAAATGAGAGTAGCAGAAGGAGAACAAAGGTTTGCCACCCAAAAGTCCAACCAGCCACATAGAAGGCCTTAAGGGATAATAATAATAATAATGACTGAGTGTGCATAGTATTTCCACCACATTGGTGGCTTTATCATTCAGAATAAATCCCACATGTAAGAATTCAGTATGAAAAATGGGAATATAAGTCAATTATCTTTAAAAATATATATATATTTATGTAAAGTACAAGGCGTGGAATATGCAACTTTACTTTCTTTGGAATTTACAATTATTTGTGCCTGTACAATTACAAAATATGTAAAAATGACACTCCAAGCACCATAACTACAGTATGCTATAGTGGTTGTAGTTCCCGGAGTGCCCTGACACCTTGTAGCAGACTCCTTTCCCTTATGTTTGGTTGTCTTTACTCCCTTGTTCGTCTCCTGAAAGACTTGTGTGGTCCCGTGTTATGCCCCATATTAAAAATATCTGTAAGTTTCTGTATTTGAGAGATAATTGAGTTATACTAATTGGAGCTCGATTATCTGTCAAACACAGAGGCTCTTGGGAAAGAAAACCTTGTATTCCTGACTTGGAAACCCCATGCTAGGGGCAATGCATATAAGCTGTGTGTGGTAGAAATAAAATCAGTTGTACTCCCAGAACTGTGTGTCGTCCAGTTGCTGGGGAGGAGATGGGCTATTTACTTGGTATTTTCTTGTTCCTGATTCTATTCTTGGTGATCCAGTGGAGGAAAGTCCCTGCCAGGACTAGGGCTCCGCTACACACCCCTCCCCCCATTGTCAGGAGTCAAACTGTTTTAGAACAATTTGACTTCTTACGTGGCTTCACTCCCACCTCCACTACTGCTCAGTGAGAGCTGGAAATTTCTGCTTTGGAGCTTCCATAAGTTCTTCTGAGATAAGTCCTTCACTGCAGTGCCAGCTCATTGACTGAGAGTGTCAGCTAAGGCTGGAGGTGGTAGTAGGGCCACTGCAGAAGGCGGTGGTCTCCACTACAGGTACTATTTGCCAAGGTTCCTCTGGCTGTCACTGAAAAGATCCCTATAGCATCAGGAATACAAACATGTATTCCTAACGCAATAATTTTCTACTAACTAGCTGACCTCACCCTCACCCCAAATCAAAGAAATAAGGCTTACTTACCATTCTTCCCCTGATGTATCAGTCTCTATGTGGTTGCCCCACCACTCCAGCTAAGGTGAGCAATCCTAAATATATCAACCAATACAATGTTATCCATAGGGAAGCATTGGTGCTAGTGTGTATGTGCGGCAAAACACAGTGCTCCACCAATAAGCATCTCCTCATAGAGATTCATTGAGTCAATGCATCTTTATGCAGAATGTGGAGAGACGCTGAACGTCAGTTCTATACTCTTTGCAGGACCAAACCCAGATGGCTGTCCTAGGCACAACCACTAGAGGTGGACTTAGGCAGCAATGTAAACACTGCCTTTTCTCAGAAAAGGCAGCACTTACACTGCCGAGCCTGCAAGGACAGGATATATGTACAGAACGGTAACTTAAATGGTCATTGAAGGAGGAAGGTGACTGGCTGCGGGTTCTTCACCTGGGACAACAAGGAAGGTTCTACTCTTCTTCTTCTTTCTACTCTCCAATAGTTGCATTAAGAGAAAACATAATATTTAGTTAATTAGCTAATTAGTTTATACAGTATGTATATGCTGCATTGTTAATGGTCCCACTCAGTCCATGCACCACGTAAAGGGGAGGTGATCCTATGTAGTAGTTCCTCTATGTAGTGCATGATACAGAGTACTGGGCCTTCCACCAGTATTCCAGTAACACTGGCATAGGCATAGCCATCTTTTATTTCACCTCCTTTCTGTGAAATTGTAAGAAATTACAAATCAGTGTTTACAAGGAAACTGTGCTGATTTGGGTTCACAGACAGCATTAATGGTGAATCCAATTTACCTATAGAAACATTGTGGATGTTGAATGAGAGAGCCTCCCATGTACAGTGAGCAGTAGGGGTGTCCCTTTAAAGAAATAGATAAATAAGCAGGAACTAATTCTGAGCCAATCACGTGCATGCTGGGAAAAGATTGTACTCTAAATGGAAGAGACAAAAATAAAAATACAAACGCTTCTTTAAAATGTCTTCAAACTGCTGAATCATTTTAATAAATATTAACACAACGTACTGCCTGATTCTAGACGTTTGTAAAACAATTATTTTCTCCCCAGCAGCCGTGTTTATGAAGCATGAAATATAAGCAAGGTTCTACCTGGACATTAGCTGTGCCGAGAAGCCATTACCGTCTGACAAACTGTCAGTACAACTTAGTCACTTGTTTAGAGCTTTGTTTTAGCAGATAACAGAACGGGATTTATTCATATTGCTGGCTAACAATTAAATGACTCTTCTTATCGGTAACTGTGTGTTGTTTTTTCAATCCGTGTTATATATTCTAATACACTGGAACAAAGAGAATTGTGTACCCTTATTTGGGTTTTTAATGCTAAATTCACCAATTCACTGCAAATCCTTTCAATTCAAGGGTTAGATAAGAACAGAATAAAGTCCATTCGTCTGTTGTTTTCTAAAAGACTCAGTTAAAGGGATACTTTTGTAACTGATTGTAGTGTTAGTAGTGCAAGCAATCAGTGCAAAAACCCACATCTCTCCTTGCACCAGGGGTACTCAGGGCCGGATTAAGAGCATAGTGGGCCTGGTGCTGACAATTATGATGGGCCTAATTACGTAATCTTATCAACCAAAAACACTAAAACAGTCATATCTCCCAAGCGTCATGTATCTGATGGAGATGGTGCTGGAGGTAAACAAACACATACTCTATGCTAATTTCTCTCTAATTTATGCTTTCATCTTTCAAGTAAATCCATAACCCCTAACAGCAGTGTCCAGTGAAGCAGGAAGTCAATGGGCGGGGTAAAAGGGTGTGCCACTGGCGCGAATCACGTGACAAGATCCAAAAAGGGAGCATGTTTGTCCAAAGAATTGGAAGGTCAGTCTGGCATGAATTCATGTCAGGCTGCCTACCAATCCTGCAGGCTGTCCAACTAAGGGTATACTATGCAGGCAGCACATTGAGCTTGACATAAATCTGTCTAATGATGTGCTCACTCCATGCTTTCTAAGGACTGCCCCCTAGCACTCGCTGGTCCACTTGTCTCCTTACCTTTTTACTAGCAGGCAGAAGTTCCTGGTATATAGTCTGAGACAGAGAGAAGGTGTATGTAGTGAGTGTAGAAGAAAGGGGACATGCCACAGTGTTAGAGAGACCAAAGTCTGCATTACCTAAACTAATTTTAATGTCAGCCAGTCCACACAAGTTTTGTTCCCATACATCGCTCTTAAGCTTCCAAACTTAAAGGGACACTATAGTCACCAGAACAACTACAGCTTATTGTATTTGTTCGGGTAAGTAGAATCATTCCATTCAAGATTTTTTGCAGTAAACACTGTCTTTTCAGAGAAAATAACTCCACTGGCCGCTCCTTAGATGGCTGCTAGAGGTGCTTCCTGGGGCAGTACTGCCTAGTGTGCAGCACTGCCATTCAGTGTCTCCACCCTCTGCATGCAGACACTGAACTTTCCTCATAGAGATGCATTGATTCAATTTATCTTTATGAGGAGATGTTGATTGGCTAGGGCTATGTTGGACTTGTGCTGGCTCTGCCCCTGATCTGCCTAGTTGACAGTCTCAGCCAATCCTATGGGGAAGTATTGTAATTTGCTCAGACCACCACTTCTGAGCCAGCAGCTGCAAACTTGAATACAAGTAATATTTTACTATATTTAGGGAGGCAAGAAGGGACCAGGGTGGTGGTTTTAACATAATAGGGTCAGAAATACATGATTGTGTTCCTGACCCTATAGTGCTCCTTTAACCCCTTAAGGACACATGACATGTGTGACATGTCATGATTCCCTTTTATTCCAGAAGTTTGGTCCTTAAGGGGTTAAGCAAGAGTATGTGAAGAGTAGTTAAGGTTGCCACCTTTCTTGGAAAAAAATACCAGCCTTAATCATTTGTATAATTAATTAGTTATGCGTGACATCACATGATGTAAATCACAAGGAGTGAAATCCAGTAAAATCACCAACAAACTACTCACAGTTTGATTCTGCTGTATAGATGGATTGCTCCCAGTGTCTCCCTGTCTCCCAGTGTCTCAGTCTTGCAAGTCACCCAGTGTCTCAGTGTCTCTATGTATCACAGTGTCAGTGTCCCCATGTTGCCCAGTCCCCTAGTCTCCCAGTGTCTGTGTCCCCATTTCTCCCAGTGTCCCAATGTCTCAGTGTATCCCCATGTCACTAGGATACTGGGGACACTGAGAGACATGGGGACACTGAGAGACCCGGGGACACTGGGAGACATGGGGACACAGATATTTAGGAAAACTGGGAGAAACGGGGACACTCAGACACTAGGGACACAGACACTGGGAGACATGGGGACACTGAAACATTTGGGGACACTAAGACATGGGAACACAGACACTGGGAGACTAGGGGACACTGGTTGGGAGACAGACACTTGGGAACACTGGGAGACATGGGGACAGTTGTGGACATAGACATGGGGACACTGGGACATATAGGGACACTGGGAGACATGGGGACACTGAAACATTTGGGGACACTAAGACACTAGGGACACTAGGGGACACTGGGAGACTAGGGGACACTGGCTGGGAGACAGACACTTGGGGAGACATGGGGACATAGACATGGGGACACTGGAACATATAGGGACACTAGGTACACTGAGACATGGGACACAGACACTGAGAGACTTGGGGACACTGAGACAATATGGACACTGGCTGGGGGACATGGGAACATAGTGTATCCGTGTCCCAATGTCTCCCAATGTCACTATGTCTCACAGCATCCCCATGTGTCTCAGCATCCCCATGTGTCCCAGTGTCCCCATGTTTTCCAGTGTCCTCAAGTGTCTCAGTGTCCCCAGGTCTCCCAGTGTCTGTGTCCCCATGTGTCCTAGTGTCTCAGTGTCCCCTAGTGTCTCAGTGTCCCCATGTGTCCCCTAGGGTCTCAGTTTCCCCATGTTTTTCAGTGTCCCCAAGTGCCTCAGTGTTCCCAGGTCTCCCAGTGTCTGTGTCCTAGTGTCTCAGTGTCCCCTAGTGTCTGTGTCCCCATGTGTCCCCTAGTGTCTGTGTCCCCTAGTGTCTCAGTGTCCCCATATGTCCCCATATGTCCCCTAATGTCTCAGTGTCCCCTAGTGTCTCAGTGTCCCCATGTGTCTCAGTGTCCCCATATGTCCCTGCTGCCTTTCCCCCCATTCCTCACTTACCTGAGCTGTAGAGCTGCTGTCTGGACTGTCTGGACCACGGATCAGTAAGTAGTAGAGAGAGGCAGGGATATGCTTTAACTTCCTATCCCTGCCTCTCTCCACACACAGTGACCCCTACTGGCCGGTGCTGGTATTGCAGAGTAATCTCCATTTATTCTGAGAAAATTACCTGTATTTGTATTGCCGGTATTACTGCAATACCAGCACGGCCAGGCAGCCTCAAGTACCGGCTGTGCCAGTAAAAAAACAGTCAGCTCCATCAGCCCCTATGTTAATCCGGCCCTGGGGGTACTACTAGGTTCCATAAACATCTGGGGCTTTAACCAGAAAAAAAAAGTGATGATCCATTACACTAAAGACAGACAACTTTCACCACTCCAGATGTTGTGGAACCCATCTCCGATAATTCTTTTACAGCCATAAGGGGAGATGTAGTAAACAATATATAGAGTGCTTAAAGGGACACTCCAGGCACCCAGACCACTTCTGCTCATTGGAGTGGTCTGGGTGCCAACTCCCACTACTCTTAACCCTGCAAGTGTAATTATTGCAGTTTTTCATAAACTGAAATAATTACCTTGCAGGGTTAACTCCACCTCTAGTGGCTGTCTACTAGACAGCCACTAGAGGTCACTTCCTGGTCCATAGCACAGGAAACCTGTGCTAGAGCGTTGCTGGACGTCCTCACGCTGTGTGAGGACCTCCAGCGTCGCTCAAAACCCAATAGGAAAGCATTGAAATGATTTTCAATGCTTTCCTATGGGGAGACGTAATGCGCATGCGCGGCATTGCCGCGCATGCGCATTAGGTCTCCTCGGCCGGTGGGCGGGATCAGTCTCGCCCACCGGCCGACGCAATGGACAGGAGGAGCGCCGCGTAGGAGGAGACAGCGGCGAGGGACATCGCCGCTGCCTCAGGTAAGTGACTGAAGGGGTTTTCACCCCTTCAGTAACCGGGGATTGGGGGGTGGGAGGGAGAGGGACCCTCCAGTGCCAGGAAAACGGATCGTTTTCCTGGCACTGGAGTTTCCCTTTAACTAATAGAGATAAGGTAATGGCATATCCCAGCTTTTTTATGTTGTGACCCCTCCTCTTAACCCATGGACAGCATGCTGATGCTAGTGTCATAAATTTCAATGATAGCAAAGCCCCCCCAGCAACATCTATGCTTGTCACCCAAATCACAGCTCCTAGCCTGCCAGCCCAATGGTGCAGACTTTTCACTTCCACATTAAACATTTAATTGCATCCAACAATAGTGGGGAGCCTATGGGAAATGTATACATGAATTTCCTTTTACAAAACTCAGACCCCCTGCTGAATCTGCAAGGTGTGACATCTAATCTGAATGCAACCTCCATGAGAATAGCCTGCACAGAATGACAAAGAATTTACTGTGCATGTCAATGAGCCCCCATCACAACCAGAGACAAAAGGCAGGTGTTATCAATGTCATTAGCATTGTCCAATCTCACTCATCTCAAAGGCCTGCACAAATCCTGTCTCTAAGCACCACCGGCTATTTTAATTTGCAAGAGAAAAGTTTGAGGTTGCTGTTTAATACCCCCGTTTGCTATTAACCTGGGGGGCAATTGCCCGCCTTACTAGCCCTTCCATGCCAACCATGGAGTCAGTGATAGGCTGAGAGCTTTGGCTGTGGTTTACAGTCTATTATTAAGGATTATGCGAAAGTTGCACTTTTACCAGTACCCGCAGACAGGGTGAGAACTGGGCACACCATTCAACAAAAAATAAACAAAAAATGGATTTATGGCACCAAAAGATTCAAAGAGCTGCAGTGGTTATACTGCGCAAAGTGTCTGTTTGTACACATAAAACAATACACTAGGACGGTCAACTGTTACATTCAAGTATCTCATTGATAATAAAAAACACCAGCCTGACATTGTTATATTGAAATAATAATCTTATTGATGAAAAGACAATCTAAGTGACTAAGCATGCCAACCTGGTAATGTGGTGGAATCTCGGTAAAAATAAATTTAGTAGGCCGAGATTACCACGTGGCATGTGTACGTGCATATGCTGACGTATCGATCAGTTGGTTGCACGTGGCAAGATACGATCAGTAGTGTACGGAGCATGTGCAAGAATACAGGATATAGTATTCCCCTCCTCCATTGTGCTGGACAAGCCATGCGGTCAAACAGGAAGTTAATTCTTATTTGTGTTGATTGGTCAAGAGAATGTGCGGGTGGAGCTTAATATGGGAGGAGTTATGTGCCTATATAAGGAGCCTGCACTATTGTCCGGGGCTCAGAATTTGCTGTATTTTGGTGACATTAGTCCCTCTGAGTCCCGATCGGTGATCCAATAAAGAATCTCTTCCTTCCTGAAGAAACCTGTGTCCATCTCTCTGTGCTTGGCTTCCGTCAGTTTCTCCGGTATCATTTGGTGCATTGGCCGGGAAGCTCATCGTTCAACGGTAGCTGAGAGGCAGAGGCGTGAGACGGTCTATCTTTGCCCACGTTCTCTACGGCTGCACCCCTGAACTTCTGCGTGGACCTCCCTTCGTCTCGGCGCCACTGGTCTGTTGTCCAGGAGATCATCGGCCTCTACGTGAGAAGTGCTGGGGTGTCCCCGTCGATGAGTGTGAACTCAGGTTCAGGAACGAGGAGGTAAGACAACTGCTGTTTTAGACGGCAGGACCCACTAGGGGTATACCGATTGTGCGGTAGGCCCAAAGGGGTTTGAATCTGTGTATCTGCCCCCTCTGTCGGAGGGAAGGAGCGAAGGCGCAACGCTCGATCGAACGCTCTTTAGTCAGACCGTTTGATTTTGTTAGTCAGGCGGGGTCCTGGTGTAAATAGCCCTAGCCGGACACCGGTGTCTTGTCTAGACTAGCGTTCTAGGGTGTATATTACGTTCGCTAGGTCGGAGGGACCGGGAGACTAAGCGGCGCCTGTGTAAATTCGGTTCGCTAGCTCTCAACCTATCTGGGCTAAGTGGGAAGGCGTGTAAATTTGGAACCCACTAGACTTTTGATAGTGCGACTAAGAGGCGCCTGTGTAAATTCGGTTCTCTAGCTCGATTTATGTGGTGATTGGGCAGTGTGGCTAACCAAAACGGGTGTATATAGTTTTAGGTAGTCCATCAAGGTACTGGCCAATAGTTTAGTTGGGAATTGTAAATGTGATAAAGATTGTTTAGTAAAGTGTATATCTTGTTAGATAGCGCGAGCTCAGCCGTCTAGCGAGAGTGTTAATAGTGTGTTGCTGTATTATAGTGCACGGTACCATAACCCTGTATATTTACTGACACTGTATATAAGTACTAATCATTGTCGTCTATTGCATGTTTTAACACCATAACCACTAATAATTGTATTGTGACCCTAACTTGTGCTTTGACCTATGCTAACCGTACTGTAACCGCTATTTGTAAAAGACGATGTTACTGGGGTGTGTTATAGACGGGTAATTCATATATAGAGAATTATAGCGTGGGTGACTGTATAGTTACGCCAAAGGGCATAATATTGATTATCTAGTGACTGGTGTAACAGCTGTGTGTGTACGGGAATTCCCTGAGTGTTTATTGTGTTATTGTATACGTTTCACTTGGTAACCGTACCACGTGGTGCTGTTGCCAGAGGAAACGGGTGTGACTGTTGAATAGTACGCGTGTATAGTATTCGTTGTCGACGACGTTCCATTGTTAAGTATGGGTGCGTCGCAGTCAACGATTCCGGATCCCTTAGGTTGTATGGTGAAGAATTTTAAAAAGGGATTCAAAACTTGTGATTTTGGGGTTAAAATGTCTCCTGTACGTTTGGTCACTTTGTGTACTAGGGAGTGGCCTACTTTGGTTGCGGCATGGCCGCCACGTGGCAGTTTGGATCCAACTCTGGTACAGCGCTTACACGTGGCTGTATCAGGTAGGCCTGAACTTTACGGCCAGTTTCCTTATATTGATTGTTGGAGACAGGCCGTAAATGACTCGCCAAAATGGCTTCAGACATGCCACGAGGAGCAGTGTCGCCTCATGGTAGCTAGGACTTGTTTGTCCACTAGGACTGGTGTTAGGCCCATTTTGGACACGCCCCCTGAGTCCGAGATCCCTTTGCCGCCCCCTTACTTTTCGTTAAGAGGAAGTGACGCAAATGCAGGAAGTCCTGCAACCCTCCCCTCATTACCCCCATCCACTTCCGCTTCCTCCTCCAGTACAGAATCCACCCCCTCTCGTACTAAATCTCCCCTTCCGGAATCAGAATCAACCCCCATTAAATCCGAATATCCTGATTTGGCGCCACTTCAGACTTCCGGTCAAGCTTCATCTAGCTCGACTCGAAGTGTTTTATTTACAACCTTTTCCCAAAACCAAGTTCCCACATCCCCATACCCTATTTCTCCCCGACTGGAACCTATGACTGACGCCCCTCCACGTAGCCCCATACAGACCCGACAACTGACCGGTACCCAACAATTAAAGCACTATCAGATGCCTCTTCGCCTGAATCCTGGGTCAGCCTATATTGATGCCGCAGGCCAAATGGCACATGCTGACCCAGTCTTTGTATATGTCCCATTCACTACAACCGATCTTTTAAACTGGAAGACCCACAATTCCTCGTATACTGAGAAACCACAAGCTATGACTGATCTGTTCACCTCAATAGTACAGACGCATAACCCGACATGGGCTGATTGCCAGCAGTTATTAATGACTTTGTTTAATAATGAGGAAAGGACAAGAATTAATCAAGCAGCCATTAAAGCACTAGAGGATAGAGCCCGTACTTTGAATCAAGCTAATCCAGCAGCATTTGCCGCAACACATTACCCCAACACCGATCCCGATTGGAACGTAAATGGTGCTGATATGGTCCAACTCAGAGCCTATAGAGACGCTATAATTGCTGGCATGAAAGCCGGAGGAAAGAAAGCTATTAATATGTCGAAGACAGTTGAGATGATTCAGAAAAGCGATGAAGCGCCCAGTGTCTTTTATGACCGATTATTGGAGGCATACCGCTTGTATACCCCCTTTAATCCGGAAGACGCAGATAATTCCCGAATGGTGAACTCCGCCTTTGTCAGCCAAGCTTACGGAGATATTAAGCGCAAGCTACAAAAGTTAGAAGGGTTTGCAGGTATGTCAATCACCCAACTAATGGAGGTAGCGAATAAGGTGTATATGAATAGGGAAACAGAAAGTAAGAAAGAGGAAGAGCGCAAGATGCGTAAAAAGGCTGATATGCTAGCGGTAGCGATCGCAGGCGTAGATAGACGGGGCCCAGATAGAGGCGATAGTAGATGGAATAGGGAGCCTTTGAGTAGGAATCAGTGTGCTGTGCAAGGAAGAAGGGCATTGGAGGAACGAATGTCCACAAAGAGAGCAGTACGAGAGAGACCAACCCAGGGCAGGTTACGGAAACTTTAGAGGCAGAGCGAGAGGTAGAGGAGGCCCCGGAGGGAGTAATGGTAATAGAGGGAGTAATGGGAATAGAGGAAGTGTTAGGGAAGACAGGTATATTCCAGCAGCGCAAAGGTCCCGCGATAGAGAAGGTAGGGACTTTGTAGGATTGGCTGACACGGTCATGGAGGACTATTGATACCGACCGGGCTCCATCCCCCTTGGTCGAGCGGAGCCTATGGTCGATGTATCAATAGGGGGAAAAAGGAGTGCGTTCATGATCGACACTGGTGCTGAACATTCAGTGGTGACTAATCTAGTTGCTCCTCCATCTGGAAGGACTATTACTGTGGTAGGAGCAACTGGAAGAAGTGCTGAAAAACCGGTTCTTAAAAGTCGACTCTGTACATTGGGAGGCCACGTAGTAAAACATCAATTCCTTTATATGCCTGAATGTCCAGTCCAATTGCTGGGACGTGATATGCTATCTAAGTTACAAGCGCAGATTACGTTCCTACCAAATGGAACAACATCCTTAAAGTTTAATGGACCTTCAGGTATTATGACATTATCCGTACCAAACGAAGAAGAGTGGCGACTTTATACAGCGTTGACTAGCCAAAACCCTAGGAGTGATGAGTCATTATTCAACATACCAGGAGTTTGGGTAGAGAACAACCCACCAGGACTGGCCCGCAATATTCCACCTATTAAAATCGAACTAAAACTTGGGGTTTATCCAGTGAGCCTAAGACAATACCACATCCCGCAGAAGGCTAAGAAGAACATACAATCTTATCTGGATAAGTTCATACGGTATGGTATCCTAAAATTCTGTACTTCCCCCTGGAACACCCCATTGCTGCCTGTTCAAAAGCCCGGTACAGATGAGTATCGACCTGTGCAGGAGAGCAGTCAATGATGCGGTTGTTAGTATACATCCAGTCGTGCCCAATCCATATAACCTGCTTGCTTTAATTCCGGGCGGGGCTACTTACTTTACAGTCTTAGATCTCAAAGATGCCTTCTTTTGCCTCCGAATTGCCGCAGAAAGTCAATGTATCTTCGCTTTCCAATGGGAAAACGCTGTAACGGGCTCAAAACGCCAAATGACCTGGACAAGACTGCCCCAAGGGTTTAAAAATTCACCTACCCTATTCGGTTCAGCTCTAAGTCAAGATCTACTGGATTTCGAGTCTATCCCAGGAGAGTGTGTATTGTTACAATATGTAGATGACTTGTTGGTAGCAGCAGTTACAAAAGAAATCTGTCAGCAAGCAACGCACGATCTACTACACATTCTCTGGAAGGCAGGATACAAGGTGTCTAGAAAGAAGGCTCAGTTGTGTTTGCCAACTGTCAAATATCTGGGATTCCATATCTCTGAAGGTCAAAGAATTATGGGGCCAGAGAGAAAAGAAGCTGTGTGCCAAATACCGATACCCAAGAATAGAAGACAAGTGCGAGAATTCTTGGGGGCAGCAGGCTTCTGTAGGATATGGATTCCCAGCTACGCGATACTGGCAAAACCTCTGTATGCAGCTATCAAAGGTACAGAGCACGACCCCTTCTTATGGACTCAAGAACAGCAAACGGCATTTGAAGATGTGAAGAAGGCTTTGATGAGTGCCCCAGCATTAGGTCTACCTGATCACACACGACCATTCTACCTGTATGTACATGAGCAAAGAAGAATGGCTGTGGGAGTATTGACACAGTACTTGGGATCATGGCAAAGACCTGTTGCCTACATGTCTAAGCAATTGGATGCAGTGGCCAGCGGACTTCCACCTTGTCTAAGAGCCGTAGCTGCAGCTGCCCTGCTAGTAGCTGAAGCCGATAAACTCACTCTGGGTCAAGAACTTTATGTACGAGTCCCACATGCAGTACAGACGTTGTTGGATTACAAAGGAAATCATTGGTTTAGTAACAGCCGTATGACCAAGTATCAAGCAATGTTGTGTGAAAACCCAAGAGTGCATTTAGAGACTGTAAACACCTTAAATCCAGCTACCCTTTTGCCACAACCTACTGAAAGTCAACATGATTGTTTGGAAGTAATGGATGAAGTATTTTCAAGTAGACCAGATCTTCGTGATTTTCCCATCCAGAACCCCGATGTTCAATATTACACCGACGGCAGTAGTTATGTGAAAGAAGGGATCCGCTATGCAGGATATGCAGTAACAACAATAGACAAGGTGATAGAAGCTCGGCCACTGGCGAAAGGAACATCAGCACAAAAGGCAGAATTGATAGCACTGACACGAGCGTTACAATTGGCTGAAGGTTTAAGAGTGAACATCTACACGGACTCCAAGTATGCGTTTTTAACCACTCATGCCCACGGAGCTTTGTATAAAGAAAGAGGACTATTGAATTCAGAAGGCAAAGAAATCAAGTATGCAGCTGAAATCCTACAACTATTGGAAGCAGTGTGGGAGCCGAAAGAAGTCGGTATCATACATTGTCGAGCGCATCTGAGAGGAGATGGTGATGTAACCAAGGGAAATCGGATGGCAGATAGTGCAGCTAAGCGTGCCGCTGAATCGGGAAGACAGGAGTATGTGGGGCATATAGCTGCTCTAATACCAACTCCACTGTCTCAATGGACTCCAGTTTATACAGCTCAAGAAGAGGAGTGGTTAAAGACTGAACCAGGAAAGTATTTGGAGAACAAGTGGTATCAGCTAGAAGATGGAAGAATAGTCATACCAGCATCACTAGCGGTAGAAATTGTCCAAAATTATCACAACGGGACACATTCTGGGAGAGACAGCACAGAAGAATCTCTCAGAAAACATTTCTACATACCAAGATTGTCCAACTTGACTCAGGCCATTGTACGCAGATGTGTAACGTGTGCTAAAAATAATGCAAGACAAGGACCAGTAAAGCCACCAGGAGTCCAGTTTATGGGGGGACTCCCCATGTCCGATCTGCAAATAGACTTTACAGTGATGCCTAAATCAGGTGGACATCGTTACCTGTTGGTAATTGTGTGCACCTATTCAGGCTGGGTAGAAGCAGGTCCTACTCGTACAGAGAAAGCAGGAGAAGTTGTGAGATTCCTGTTACGAGAAATAATACCCCGATATGGACTACCCTGTTCTATAGGATCGGACAATGGTCCAGCTTTTGTTCACCAGTGCCTACAACAACTGACTCATATGCTTGGTATAAAGTGGAGGCTTCATACAGCATATAGACCCCAGAGTTCTGGTAAGGTAGAGAGAATGAATAGAACTATTAAGAACCAGTTGGCTAAAATGTGTCAGGAAACCCAACTTAAGTGGAACGTTCTCTTACCGATAGCTCTATTGCGAATCCGCAGTACCCCTACCAGAAGGATGGGCCTCTCTCCTTTTGAAATCATGTATGGGCGACCACCTCCCGTACTTGGTAACTTAAGGGGGGACTTGAGTCAGTTGGGAGAAGGAATTACCCGGCAGCAGGTTGTAGAGTTGGGTAAGACTATGGAGGAGGTACAGAAATGGGTACAAGATAGATTACCTGTGAATATTTATCCCCCTGTTCATAGTTATCATCCAGGAGATCAAGTGTGGATTAAAGAGTGGAATAATGTACCGTTAGGGCCCAAGTGGAGAGGTCCTTATGTTGTTCTTTTGTCTACCCCTACAGCAATAAAAGTAGCCGAAGTGACTCCGTGGATACATCACTCCAGGGTTAAACCAGCAGCAGTCGATTCTTGGCAAGTTACAGCAGATCCAGAGAATCCCTGCAAGATCCGGTTAAAACGCACGACTCAGTCGGAGTAACGAGGAACTATTGTGGATTACAAATTTTATTATTTTTGGGATTTGGTGCGTGAGTGAGAAGGCCATAATAAAGCCTGTCCGCCCACCGACGTATAGTTTATAAGCCAGGGAAAGTCTCGAAGGGACTCCTGTGAAGACGAGCAGAACTCCATTCCCTGCAGCCCTTACATCCTGGAAGCTGAGGTGCCTTCGCACGGACGAAGACTGAGGATGACGGCGAAAGATGTGTTTTTGATAGTGTTTATTTATGTGTGTTTTTATATTCAGGAAGGTAGAGGTACCGACACTCCTGGCTGTGAGGTATGCATTAAGACTACGAGAACAGGTTACCATATTTCCCAAACCCTAATTTGGCATTCACAATACGAGTGTAAAGGAGATGTATCGAGATGTAGATACCTAAATATAGACTATAGTGTGTGCCATTTAGGAGTAGGAGAACCTAAGTGCTTCAGTCCGGAGTATAAACCTCGTACAATTTGGTTGACTCTCAGGAATGGAGATCCTCAGGGGACCCTAATTAATAAGACAGTGTTAGAATCCGTACATTCTTCGGGTGTTCTGCTATTTGATGCATGTAAGGCGATATCAAGTGGTAGAAAGCCGTGGAATGTATGTGGGGATCTTAGATGGGAGAGGACGTATGGGTCTAATGATAAATATATTTGTCCCAGTAGTAAAAATAAATATGTGAGTCCTAGATGCCCAAATAAAGACTATAACTTTTGCCCATATTGGTCTTGTGTGGGGTGGGCGACTTGGGGACAGACAGTAGACAAAGACATGATAGTGACTAAGTTGCCTACCAGCCCATATTGTAAGTCTATGGAATGCAACCCAGTCCATATACTTATAAATAACCCCGATAAGTTCTTAGACAAATATGGCAATTTATTTGGATTTCAGATATACGGGACGGGTTTAGATCCTGGGACAATATTGTTTATAGGGATAGAGACTGATACGGTATCCTCCCAGACTCATCAAGTATACCATTCCTTTTATGAAGAGATGAGTATAGATAATACGATCCCCCATAATGCTAAAAACCTGTTCATTGACTTAGCTGAAAGTATTGCCGGTAGTCTTAATGTTACCAACTGCTATGTGTGTGGAGGTACTAACATGGGAGACCAATGGCCTTGGGAAGCAAAGGAGGTAATGTCCGGTTCTGAGGCAGTTGACCAATTAATATCTACACAAGCCGATTATCATATGAGTGTTAGAGGTAAATCTGAGTGGAGATTAAAGACCTCCATCATAGGTTATGTTTGCATAGCAAGGAAAGGAATAATGTATAATACTTCTGTAGGAGAATTAACTTGTCTAGGGCAAAAAGCTTATGATGATGATACAAAGAATACAACTTGGTGGTCGGCTTCAAATGTCTCAGAACCATCTAACCCGTTTGCTAGATACGCCAATTTAAAGGATGTGTGGTTTGATTTATCCATCACATCTACCTGGAGAGCCCCAGCAAATTTGTACTGGATCTGTGGTAAGAAAGCCTATTCGGAGTTGCCACAGGACTGGGAAGGGGCATGTGTGTTGGGTATGCTCAAACCATCCTTCTTCTTGTTACCTATTGAAACAGGTGAGACTTTAGGTGTTAAAGTGTATGATGTGAATCATAGGAAGAAAAGGGGACCCATAGAGATAGGCGCCTGGGAAGATGATGAATGGCCTCCCCAGCGTATCATAGATTATTATGGGCCAGCCACGTGGGCAGAAGATGGTACCTTTGGTTATAGAACCCCTATTTATATGCTCAACCGCATTATAAGATTACAGGCGGTGGTTGAGATTATCACTAACGAGACATCACAAGCGCTCAATCTTCTAGCTAAGCATAATACCAGGATGAGGACAGCAGTCTACCAAAATAGATTAGCCTTGGATTACCTTTTGGCAGTAGAGGGAGGTGTATGTGGGAAGTTTAACCTGAGCAATTGCTGTCTTCAAATAGATGACGAAGGACAAGCAATAGCTGAGCTTACTAGCCATATGGTTAAACTAGCGCATGTGCCTACTCAGGTATGGAAAGGGTATAATCCAAGTAGTTGGTTTGGTAGCTGGTATGAGTGGTTTGGAGGGCTTAAGGCAGTGGTAGGTGGAGTCCTACTGATTTTAATGTTGTGTCTACTCCTACCGTGTCTTATACCCTTAGTAGTTAGGTCTGTGCAAAGCCTGATAGAAAATATAGCAGAAAGGAAGGCTGCAGCACAAATAATGGCCATATATAAATATGAGGCTCTAGATCAGGGAGAACCAATGCAGGAAGATGAGTGTTGAAGATTCACATCATAAGATAAGTCTGGTCTGGTTCAAGGTAACTTGCGGTGTAAGCAAACTAAGGTTAAGTGATGCCTCAAGTAATTGTAAAATATCAAGAGGCATCAAAGGGGGGAATGTGGTGGAATCTCGGTAAAAATAAATTTAGTAGGCCGAGATTACCACGTGGCATGTGTACGTGCATATGCTGACGTATCGATCAGTTGGTTGCACGTGGCAAGATACGATCAGTAGTGTACGGAGCATGTGCAAGAATACAGGATATAGTATTCCCCTCCTCCATTGTGCTGGACAAGCCATGCGGTCAAACAGGAAGTTAATTCTTATTTGTGTTGATTGGTCAAGAGAATGTGCGGGTGGAGCTTAATATGGGAGGAGTTATGTGCCTATATAAGGAGCCTGCACTATTGTCCGGGGCTCAGAATTTGCTGTATTTTGGTGACATTAGTCCCTCTGAGTCCCGATCGGTGATCCAATAAAGAATCTCTTCCTTCCTGAAGAAACCTGTGTCCATCTCTCTGTGCTTGGCTTCCGTCAGTTTCTCCGGTATCAGTAATACATTCAAGTAATCTGATAATACCGCAGACTTTTATAAGTTATACGACCATAAACCACTGGTAGTACGGGCACAAAGGGTGTAAGCATGTATGGTGGTGTAGAGACAAACCACCCCCCACCACCCACAGGGAGTGGGTGGTGGGGGGTCATTTGTTTATTTGGTCATTTGTTTATTTATTTCAGTTTTTTTCCTTAAATTTTAAGTTCCTTTTGAAGTCTCACTTTAGTGAATGACCCATGTTAGTGTATACTAAATGAAGATCCATTTTAAAAAACGAGGGCCTCATATGTTATGTGAAGGACGGCTGGACACCTTCATTTGTCATGTAGTAATAAATACTAAACTAGTACTTTATTTTTTAGAGAAATGCAACAAATAAAAGATCACTATAGGGTCAGGAACACAAAACTGTATTCCTGACCCTATAGTGTTAGAATCACAATTTAGCCCAGTGCCCCCTTATTACAGGGATCATTCCTCTGTGATCTGTTTCCTATTGGCTCGTCACAGGTGGAAGACGGTCTATCAAAACTCTCAGGTCACTGTCTGCTTTTAAAACCAGGTAAGAAAATCTGATTAAATGAAAGTGGTAGAAGGGTAACTATTGTTTTCATGAGGGATAGAAACATAGAATGTGACGGCAGATAAGAACCATTCGGCCCATCTAGTCTGCCCAATTTTCTAAATACTTTCATTAGTCCCTGGCCTTATCTTATAGTTAGGATAGCCTTATGCCTATCCCACGCATGCTTAAACTCCTTTACTGTGTTAACCTCTACCACTTCAGCTGGAAGGCTATTCCATGCATCCACTACCCTCTCAGTAAAGTAATACTTCCTGATAATATTTTTAAACAGTTGCTCCTCTAATTTAAGACTATGTCCTCTTGTTCTGGTAGTTTTTCTTCTTTTAAATATAGTCTCCTCCTTTACTGTGTTGATTCCCTTTATGTATTTAAATGTTTCTATCATATCCCCCCTGTCTCATCTTTCCTCCAAGCTATACATGTTAAGATCCTTTAACCTTTCCTGGTAAGTTTTATCCTGCAATCCATGAACCAGTTTAGTAACCCTTCTCTGAACTCTCTCTAAGGTATAAATATCCTTCTGAAGATACGGTCTCCAGTACTGTGTACAATACTCCAAGTGAGGTCTCACCAGTGTTCTGTACAATGGCATGAGCACTTCCCTCTTTCTACTGCTAATACCTCTCCCAATACAACCAAGCATTCTGCAAGCATTTCCTGCTGCTCTATTACATTGTCTGCCTACCTTTAAGTCATCAGTAATAATCACCCCTAAATCCCTTTCCTCAGATGTTGAGGTTAGGACTCAAATATTCTGTACTCTGCCCTTGGGTTTTTACGTCCAAGATGCATTATCTTGCACTTCTCCACTTTAAATGTCAGTTGCCACAACTCTGACCATTTTTTAGTTTACCTAAATCATTTGCCATTTGGCTTATCCCTCCTGGAACATCGACCCCTGTTACATATCTTAGTATCATCAGCAAAAAGACATACCTTACCATCAAGACCTTCTGCAATATCACTAATAAAAATATTAAAGAGAATGGGTGCAAGTACAGATCCCTGAGGTACCCCACTGGTGACAAGCCCAAGCTTCGAATATACTCCATTGACTACAACCCTCTGTTGCCTGTCACTTAGCCACTGCCTTACCCATTCAACAATATTGGAATCCAAACTTAAAGATTGCAGTTTATTGATAAGCCTTCTATGTGCAACAGTGTCAAAAGCCTTACTGAAATCTAAGTAAGCAATGTCAACTGCACCCCCCTGATCTATAATTTTAGTTACCCAATCAAAAAATTCAATAAGATTAGTTTGGCATGATCTCCCTGAAGTAAACCCATGTTGTCTGTGATCTTGAAATCCATGTGTTTTTAGATGTTCAACAATCCTATCCTTTAACATTGTTTCCATCACTTTCCCCATTACTGAAGTAAGGCTTACTGGCCTATAGTTGCCCGACTCCTCCCTATTACCTTTTTTGTGAATGGGCACAACATTCGCTAACTTCCAATCTTCTGGGACTACTCCTGTTAACAACGATTGGTTAAATAAATTTGTTAATGGTTTTGCTGGTACACCACTAAGCTCTTTTAATAGCTTTGGGTGTATTCCATCAGGTCCCATTGACTTATTTTTCTTTACTTTTGACAGTTGAAATAGAACCTCTTCCTCTGTAAACTCACGTGTAATAAATTACTTATTTGTCCTTTTTCTTAACTGAGGTCCCTTTCCTTCATTTTCATCTGTAAATACCGAACAAAAATATTCATGCATGAATATTTTTATGCTTATAAAAATGCATACTCAGGGACTCAAATTATTCAAATGTGAATACAACTACAAAATATATTTAATTCACTCCCACTCTGACATTCATTTATTCTACATTGACCCTAATTACGAATATGGCAATGTAATCATGTAAAACGGGGGAGACTTTGTTCACTTGGAAAAATAAACCCTCAATGTTTTCACATATTTTATTTGATTATATATTTACCTTAAAATGTTGCAAACAAAGTCATGGGACCTTTCTTCAGACGCAGATACTATTTATTCACATTAGGCTGGCTGTGTGCCATCTCCTTACTTCCCATGCCCTTCCTGTCTGCCCAGACCCTACCAGCTAAGTCAGCTGTAAACACATACAGATATATCAGACGTACACAGATATTCCAGATTCATACAGATATAGCAGACGTACACAAATATACCAGACGCACACAGATATAGCAGAGGTACACAGACATACCAGACACATACAGGTATATCAGACAGACACAGACATACCAGACGCATACATATATAGCAAATTTACACAGACATACCAGATGCATACAGATATAGCAGATGTACACAGATAAACCAGATGCATACATGTATAGCAGACGTACACAGACATACCAGACGCATACAGATATAGCAGACGTACACAGACATACCAGACGCATACAGGCACGTAGCTGGTTGACAGTGGGGCGAGGAAGCGGGGGTGGGGGGGGGAGGAAAGGGCTAGCTAGTCTTGATTTTGTGCAACCTAGCAAATTTGCCCATTCGAGTGAAGGTGTATTAGAGGCAGCTGTTCCTTCTAACAGATGAGGGAACAGCCCCTCTAGTACGGGTGGGCATGAAAATGTAAGGAAGGCTAGACAGGTTGTGGTGGTAGGGGACTCTATCATTAGGAGAGCAGATAGGGCAATCTGCCACTCTGATCGGCTCAACCGGACAGTTTGCTGTCTCCCAGTTGCTTGGGTCGGCATGTTGCTAAAAGAATGGATGGATCATTGGGAGGGGCTAGGGATGACCCAGCGGCCATGGTCCATGTTGGTACCAATGACAAAATAAGAGGAAGATGGAAGGTCCTAAAGAATGATTTCAAGGAATTAGGTAGCGGACCTCCAAGGTATTACCTGTGGAGGTGGAAATGCAGCGGGAGATTAAAGAGGTCAATAAGTGGCTGAAGTCTTGGTGCAGGAAGGAGGGTTTTGTTTTTTTAGAGCACTGGGCCGACTTTGCGCTTGGGTACAACGGAAGAGGGTCTGCAGTGCTGGGGAATTGGATGACTAGAAGGTTGGAGGAGATTTTAAACTAGTAGCGGGGGGGGGAGGGTCATAGCAATCTACAAAATGGAGATAGGATAAAAAGAAGATGGGCTTTAGCTCAGTATAACGGGGGTAGAGACGGGGGGAGGGGCAAGCTCAGAATAGAGAAGGTATGTCATGTTGATAATTCACAAAAAGTACAAGTGACTCATGATACTAAATGTATGCTTACTAATGCAAGGAGCCTAAATAACAAAATGGGGGAACTAGAGGCAATAGCATACACTAAACAATATGACAAAACATAGGCATAACAGAAACATGGTGGCACATGACTGGGCAGTTAACTTAAATTGGGAAAACACTATTTAGGAAGGACAGAAAAAACAAGAAGGGTGGTGGGGTATGTTTGTATGTCAACCATGAGTTAAAGCCCAATCTTAAGCAAGTGGAATGTGATGAGGAAGATGTGGAAGCTTTATGGATAAACATCTGCTTGGGGCAAAAGAACGGAAATCAACTATTGGTTGGGAGATGTTATAAACCACCTAATGTTAATATTGATGAGGAACATTTTAATTACCTGGACATAAATTGGGACAGAGGGACTAGTAGTTCAGCAAAGGGAAATAGGTTTTTGAACTTGTTAAATGACACCTTTATGTCACACCTTGTACAAGCACCAACTAGAAAGGACGCTTGTCTGGACCTGGTTCTAACAAACAACGTTGATCTTTTGACCAACATTCAAGCAGGTGAGCACTTGGGAAATAGTGCTCACAATATAGTGTCCTTTGAAATAAACTCAAAAAAACTAAAGCACATGGGGTATACTAAAACATCTAATTTTAGAAAGGCCAATTTCTATAAGTAAAGGGCAACTTTACAATATGTTGACTGGCATAAACTCTTTAGTGAAAAGAACACTGAGGATAAATGGATCATCTTCCAACAATTATTAGAAAGGTACATTTCTCAGTAATTGGGTAATAAATATAAAAGAAACAAATTAAAACCAATGTGGCTTAGTAGAGATGTTAAACAAGAGATTAAAAACAAAAAATGGCATTTAAATCGGACAAATCAGAGGCATCCTATATAAGATATAACGAAGCCAAAATGCTTGCAAAAAGGCAATTAGATTCACTAAACTTCAAAATGAAAAAATGATAGCCAAACAGGGCCGGACTGGCCCACCGGGATACGGGGAAATTTCCCGGTGGGCCGCGGCACCTGGGGCTTATCTGACAGCCCTAATCAGAGATCAGGCTGAGGCTCCTATAATCCCGGCTGGCATGTGGGAGCCAGGCGGCCGGCACAGCTCACACATGGCCGGTCGGAATTATAAAAAAAAAAAAAAAACAACAGAAAAGATTATTGCGGAGGGGGCGGGGCTTAGCGTGCAGCGGGGCAGGGCTTAGCATGTGGCGGGGCGGAGCTTAGCGTTTGGCAGGGACCCTGGTAACTGCAGCATGGGAAGCAGGATGGAGTTCCTGCTTCCCCAACAACCAGACCCCAGGAGCTCCAAGGGATGTGGAGGTAAGAAGCAGGTCAGTGTGTGACTGTGTGTGTGTATGTGTGACTGTCTGCCTGTGTGTGTGACTGTGTGTGTGTATGTGTGACTGTCTGCCTGTGTGTGTGTGACTGTTTGCCTGTGTGTGACTGTGTGTGTGTGTGACTGTCTGCCTGTGTGTGTGACTGTGTGTGTGACTGTCTGCCTGTATGTTGTGTGTGACTGTCTGCCCCTGTGTGTGTGACTGTGTGTGTGACTGTCTGCCTGTGTGTGACTGTCTGCCTGTGTGTGCGTGTCTGTCTGTCTGTGTGTGTGGTTGTCTGTGTGTGGCTGTTGGCCTGTCTCTGTGTGTGTGGATGTCTTTGGGTGTGTGCATCTGCTAGTGATTGAGCGAACTTCTGTGTGTGTGTGTGTGCGCGCATCTGCTAGTGAGTGAGCTTCTGTGTGTTCATCTGCTAGTGAGGGAGCTTCTGTGTGTGTGCGCCTGCTAGTGAGTTTGTGTGTGTGCCTGCTTGTGAGTTTGTGTGTGTGTGCCTGCTAGTGAGTGAGCTTGTATGTGTGTCAGTGAGCCTGTGTGTGGTGAGTATGTGTGTACAGTGAGCTTGTCTGTAGTAAGCATGTGTGTGATCGTGAGCTTGTCTGTAGTGACCATATGTGTGTCAATGAGCTTGTCTGTAGTGAGCATGTGTGTGTCAGTGAGCTTGTCTGTAGTGAATCTGTGTGTTAGTGAGCTCTTCTGTAGGGAGCATGTGTGTGTCAATGGGCTTGTCTGTAGGGAGAGTGTGTGCGCATCAGTGAGCTTGTCTGTAGTGAGCATGTGTGTGTGCCAGTGAGCTTGTCTGTAGTAAGCTTGTGTGTGTATCAGTTTGTCTGTACTAAATTTGTGTGTGTGCCAGTAACCTTGCCTGTGCATGTAATTGAGATTGTCTGTCAATGAGCCTATTTGTGTGCATCAGTAAGATTGTCTGTGTCTGTAGGTGAGTATGCTTTACTGTATAATTTAATTACCCTGAAAGGACTAATATTTTGAATTAGAAGAAGAAATGTATCAATAATATATATATATATATATATATATATATATATATATGTGTGTATATATATATATATATATATATATAGTGAAAGAAACGGCAGCACTCATGGTCTTCACTTAAAATGTCCTTTTATTTGCAAGATTAAAACATGGATCAACGTTTCAGTCCCTAAGTGGGACTTTCTTTAGGATCAATATCATATCATATCATATTGATCCTGAAGAAAGTCCCACTTAGGGACTGAAACGTTGATCCATGTTTTAATCTTGCAAATAAGAGAAGATTTTAAGTGAAGACCGTGAGTGCTGCTGTTTCTTTCACAATCTGGATAACAAAGTCCCAAGCTTAAGCACCCGGCAAGTATATACCACTGGAGCCTGTGTGCAAGGATTTTCCCAGTATTTTTATATATATATATATATATATATATATATGTTATATATAATGTGTGTGTGTGTGTGTGTGCGTGTGTATCTATATATATATATATATATACCCTATATAGCACAATGACTTATGGGGCTGGCATAGGTTTCTTTCCAGGGCTGCTTCGTATCCCTAGTCCGGCCCTGTAGCCAAAGAGAGCAAAACCAACCCCAAAGCAATAGTAAAGCATAGAAGCAATGCTTTCCTATGGAGAGAACGTAATGCCCTCACAGCACACGGCACGCATGCGCATTAGCCCCCCTGTCGGGTGTCGGGTGAGTACTAGACATGTCCAATTCGTTTTGGGCTGAATATGAATTCGGCCGAATTTCGGGCTATTCGGGCATTCGGGTACTTCCGAATGTCCAAATAGCCGAAGTGCCGAATTGCCGAGGTCCCGAAGTTCAGAAATTACCGAATTTCCAAAGTGTCTAAGTGCCAAAGTTCCGAAGTTGCTGAAGTGCCGAATTGCCGAAGTTCCGAAGAACAGTATTGCCTAAGTACCAATATACTTACCCAGTGGAAGAAGAAGAATGTTACACTGTATACTATTTTAAATAAAAAGTATACAAACATAGCCAGTATTCAGCTGTAAGCGTTTGCAACACTTACAACAATCAAGTAACACACATTCATATACAATTTAAGTTACTTGGCCAGTTAATGTAATGACAGGAATGAATAAGTAGATAACTCCCTAATTCCCACGGTATTAGGGAGCTATCTACTAAAAGGCTGAAAGACCTAAATTGGTCTTTTAGCCAAATGTACAAATACTACATAAACATTACTTAGTATTAGTAAATTATGCCCATTTGGAGGTCTGTGGCTGCTCACTGTAAAAAAAAAATAAAAAAAAAAAGACGTCCCCCCTCCGCCTCCTAACCTGAAGGGGGGGACCTATTGCCCCCCCCCGGCCCCCACCCCTGACCGGCGGGTGGGGGCCCTAAAGTAAAATAAGGGGGGACTTATTGTCCTCCCCCGGGCCCCAACCCATGAGCAGTGGGTGGGGGCCCTAAAGTAAAGTAATGGGGGGGCTATTGGCCTCCCCCTTGCCCCCACCCCTGAGCAGTGGGTGGGGGCCCTAAATACCAATTGGGGGGCCTAATGTCCTCCCCCTGGCCCCCACCCCTGAGCGGTGGGTGGGGGCCCTAAATACTAATTGGGGGGACCTAATGTCCTCCCCCCTGAGCGATGGGTGGGAGCCCTAAAAACTAATTGGGGGGACCTAATGTCCTCCCCCCTGGCCCCCACCCCTGAGCGGTGGGTGGGGGCCCAAAATTAGAATGAGGGGGGACCTAATGTCCTCCCCCCTGGCCCCCACCCCTTAACGGTGGGGGCCCTAAATACTAATTAGGGGAGGGACCTAATGTCCTCCCCCCTGGCCCCCATCCCTGAGCAGTGGGTGAGGGCCCTAAATAATAATTAGGGGGAGGACCTAATGTCCTCCCCCCTGGCCCCCACAGCTGAGCAGTGGGTGGGGGCCCTAAATACTAATTAGGGGGGGACCTAATGTCCCCCCCTGGCCCCCACCCCTGAGCAGTGGGTGTGGGCCCTAAATACTAATTACGGGGGGGACCTAATGTCCTCCCCCCTGGCCCCCACCCCTGAGCGGTGGGTGGGGGCCCAAAGATACTAATTAGAGGGGGACCTAATGGCCCCCACCCGCTCAGGCGTGGGGGCCAGGGGGGAGGAAATTATGTCCCCTCCCCTAATTAGTATTTTAGGGCCCCCAACCACCGCTCAGGGGTGGGAGCCGGGGGGGTACATTAGGTCCTCCCTCCTCATTCTAATTTAGGACCCCCACCCAACGCTCAGGGGTGGGGGCCAGGGAGAGGACATTAGGTCCCCCCCATTAGTATTTAGGGCCCCCACCCACCGCTCAGGGGTGGGGGCCAGAGGGGAGGACATTAGGTCCCCCTTATCTAGTATTTAGGGCCCCCACCCACCGCTCAGGGGTGGGGGCCAGGGGGAGGACATTAGGTCCTCCCCCTCATTCTAATTTAGGGCCCCCACCCACCGCTCAGGGGTGGGGGCCAGTGGGGAGGACATTAGGTCCCCCCTCATTCTAATTTAGGGCCCCCACCCACCGCTCAGGGGTAGGGGCCAGTGGGGAGGACATTAGGTCCCCCCTCATTCTAATTTAGGGCCCCCACCCACCGCTCAGGGGTAGGGGCCAGGGGGTAGGACATTAGGTCCCCCCCTAATTAGTATTTAGGGCCTCCACCCACCGGTCAGTATTTTAGGGTCCCCACCCACCGGTCAGGGGTGGGGGCCAGGGGGCAGGACATTAGGTCCCCCCCTAATTAGTATTTAGGGCCCCCACCCACCGGTCAGGGGTGGGGGCCTGGGGGGAGGACAATAGGGCCCCCCCATTATTTTACTTTAGGGCCCCCACCCACCGCTCAGTGGTGGGGGCCGAGGGGGGGTTGTTTTTTGTTTTTAACAGTGAGCAGCCATAGGTATAGCGAGTAGGTGCATAATTTACTAATACTAAGTAATCTTTACTTAGTATTAGTAAATTTGTCTGAAAGACCAATTTAGGTATATCGTGGGAATTAGGGATTTATCTACCAAGCGGCTGCAAGAGAAGTTCCAAAGTTCCAAAGTGTCGACGTGCCGAATTGCTGAAGTTACCGAAATTCCGAAGTGGCCAAGTTCCGAAGTGTTGAAGTGCCGAAGTGCCCAAGTTGCCGAAGATCCGAATTGCCGAAGTCCCAAATTTCGGGATCCCGAACCGAACCGAATTTTTTTTCCCATGCACATGCCTAGTGAGTACATAAATGGTGTGTTTTTACACCTTTCAATGCCGGTGGGTGGGGGTGTTCTTTAAACCTTGCACATCCAGAGTTATTGTTAATTGTCTGCTGGGGTCCAGTTGTGCTCCTAGCATACGTGTTTTGTAGGCATCCAAGAACTCTGCTCCAGGCTGCCTAATGTCAATTCTGTGCATAAAAAATTTTGTAGTCAGAGCGCACTGCACATGTAAAAAGCCTGCAAAGAATAATTACTTCCCTCTCCCTCCTTCCCACCGTCCTTAATCATAAGCCTTCATCCTCTCTATCTTATCCAATATATTCTCTTTCCCATGCCCCCCCCCCCTCTTCCTTCCTTCCCTCCTTCCCACCCCTTGCCGACTCAGAGTTTGCGCATGAGCTCTGAGGCGGTTAAATGGTCCAATTAAAGGCTTTTTGTTTTTTTCAATGAGAAGTGTGGTTTCAGTGATGTCTGATGGATAAAGATAAGTGAAGACTTCATTTCAAGCGTTCGGGAGGGGGAACACTGATGAATAATGCCAGTAGGACATTATCCATGGATTTTATGAAGAGGGTTGGAGAAAGCCTTTAACTTACTGAAGGACTTATTTGATTGAAGCCTAGATTATTATATAGATTATATAAAAAAAAAAATGTAAAAAGAAAGATTTGAAAATAACCTCCAGATATATGTTTATATTTTAATTTTATGTTTTTTTTTTTACTATGGCATAGAATAAGTAGATTCTAGTAAACATGTCTCTGTTTGCTGCGTGATGTTAGGTTCCGCCAGGTGCTTTCTTAAAGAGCTTGCGGGCAAAAATCAGTTTAGCAAACAAACAAAAACAGTGTATTTAAGCACATACTAGATACAGCTGTCAGATAATTACTTAGTAACAAAGAATGTATATGTTTATTTAAGGCATTAATCCGCTAAGTTCATACTTTGCTATTTATAGGAGAACAATGAATACAATTATTACATTTATTTAAAAAAAAAAAAAAACTATTGAAATGCGATCTAATCACAATCCTCAATAAAATATAAATGTATAAGAATCTATAGCAAACTATACCAGCATGTAAACAATGGGTGGAATCTGAACAATGCACTCCCCAAATACAATGCAAGAACTACACTCAATATGTAAAAAGACACACTAAATTCTTAAAACATCACACTTTTATTAGTTATACAAAATTCTAATACTACAGATAAACCCCAAATAATAGTGAGTTTTACTCACCTGGAATTCTGCGCCGGACTAAGCTGCCGGTGCTGATTTTTCGCGCCCATTCTGGCGTCACAGGAGATGCATGCAGTCCAATCATGGACTTCTCATAGAGAAGCATGTGTTAGTCCGTTTCGCTGTCTCAGAGCGCATGTGCGCACTCCGGGTCAGCGAGTTGAGGGATTTTTAAATGCAGTGAGGGTAACAGAGGTAGCACAATGTGTGTGGGTGGGAGGGAACACTGATGACAGATGAAAAAAAGGCACGGAATTAACATTAGGCAGCCCAGAACTAGCCCCCAGCCACAATTAAATATATCTCTGGATGTGCAGTGTTTTTCAAACTTAAACACTGAACATTCTGACTCCTACCTACTCCTATGACCACTTCAAATCACTGAAGGGATCATGGTGATTGGAGTAACCCTTTAATGAGCTCATTAAAGGAACACGTTAGGAACATATAATTAATATTAACATTATATAATATTATAGGGTTAGGAATACAAGCCTGGTCATTTTTCCCTTTTCCAGTGCGAAGGCTTCCTCGGCGATGGCGGGACCTAATGCGCAGGCGCGGATATTGGGAATGCGCAGGGAATTTGAAGACGTTAGACATCCTCATCCGTGAGGGAGGGGAGGAAAGATGGACACTATAGTGTTAGGCATGATTAAACAGACAGGGGCACTGCACCCAGACCAACTCAATGAAATGAAGTGGTCTGGGTGCCTATAGTGTCCCTTTAAAAGCTCAAATATAAATAGTAAGCACACCAGCTGGACACAACAAAAAGATACATGACTGGCAAATTGTGATGTCCTTACAACAGGCTATCACTTTGTTCTAATGTGAGTTTTGTAGAGGTTGTTTTAAAAGAAGGGCAGTGCAGTATGAGAGATCCTTAGCTATTTACTAACTATGCAGCCGACTGAGTATTGTAGAGCTGGCTGATTGCTGGAGGCCTGTGGATGTACTTTGAACACTTACAGGGAAGTGATTCAGAACAGACAGCCTGCCAGAAAAGCATTATGAATTGCGCAATGTCAGTCTCATGACTTGTTTGTGCTGACATTGATCATATGACAAACAACAATAGAGAACGAGAACTAAGTGTGGGAATATCAGTTCCTCCTTCACCTATTTAACGACTAGTGAAATGAGTGCAGAGCTCGCTTTAAATACCTGTAATTATCGCGTCACTGACATCAGCAGCGATTACACCCATAATTAAACCTTTATTTAATTTATGATTTAACCAGTCAGACTGACTTTTATTATTACTATTATATTTACTATTGTTATAACGCAAACATACGATGCAGCACTGTACAAGAGGAACATATATATATAAAAATATAAGTTTAGCATACAGAACTATAGAGGTACTGATCGCTGCTCAAAGAAGCTTACAACCTAGCATCTTGTAACATTAATTCCAAAACATTTTTTTTTACATTTCTTCATTCTTCAACAACTTGTTTATATTTTTGGATACATTTTTGAAATAATTGAATCATTTGAAGAATATTTTAAATTTGTCATACTTTGATTTATTTTTTATTTATATATTTTTTTAATATATGTTTTATATTTTTGTTATTTTAATATTTTTTTTTAAATCATTTAAAAAAATTATGCAAAAATATAAAAACTGGGGCCTTCATTTGTTAAGAATTTGCAGTTTAATCTGAATAATCCATGTGTATCATTTCTGGTAAAACTCTGATTAACATAAAAACCTGTACAAAAAAGAACAGACAGACATGTATGTAAGGTATTGCAGAACAATATTGTCATTGAGGATTCTGGGAACGTTATGGTAAACCACGAGAAGGATGTTCTCAGACAGCGCCCCCTGATGTCAATTGCCATAATTTTTTTATTTTTCATTTCCATATATGCATGCAATGATCTTCATCTGTTCTGTACATTGTCTGGTGGTGTGTCCTGAGCGACAAATACTACACTTAGAGTAATTTCATTACAAACTGCGATTCATTCAAATTTGGGCCAATCAGGTGATCATATGAATTTATAGACCTGAGCTTAAATGCAGCCAAATCACAACCCTAACAAATAACACAATGGTTTTTTTTTTATTCAGAATTAAAAATGCACATGGAGCCAAAAATATGTATTGCAGTAATCTGCGCTAGGTTTACCTGGGTGTATTCTGGTTTATAGCTCTGGGAAATGGCAGAACTGACATAGAGAGGACCCTGGTGCAACACATTCTCTTGTTTGTGCATTTAAATGTAAGGATGTTTTTGTATAGAGTATGTGTGTGTACTTTGTATGTACTGTTGCCATTGAAATGCAATGGTGTACTTGTGTGTAGCGTTCACTTTGAATGCAGGGTATATGTGTGTAGTGGTGGCTTTTAAATGCAGGTGTGCTTTTGTGTGTTGTGTTGGTGTTTGAATGAAAGGGTGTGTTTATATATAATTTTGGAGTTTAAATATGGGGGATTGTTTGTAATGTTTGATTTCTGGGTTGTGTTTGCATGGTTGTGTTGGTGTTTGATTGCTGGGATGCATACACTGCTACATACATAACATATTTACATAGATTAACACACAGATACACACATATAAACACACTGAAACACACAATCAGATACATACAATGACACACACAGACACATACACACACCTACACACAGATACAAACACTGACATCCAGTCTGACATATACACACACTGACAAAAAGATTCACAGTTTGACATATACACATACTGACATATACACATAGTGACTACACACAGGGCCATCTTTAATATTGATTGGGCCCTGGGCAAGCATTTAATGGGGCGTCCTGACCCCCACTCCCTGACATGCAATCACACTCTCCACTTCCCAACGCAGTAGCGGAACAATTTTCCCATGCTTGCAGAGTTGTATTTAGCACTGAGTTGTGTTTGTGTGTTTGAATGGAAGCATGTTTTTGTATGAAGTATGTTTGTGTAAATGTAGGGGTGTGTTTGTATGTGGTGTTGGTGTTTGAATGCAATCATGCATCTATGTGTAGTTTTTTTTATGCTGGGGTGTTTATATATATTTTTGGTGTTTAACACAAAGATGTTTTTGTATGTATTAACGTTTCAATGCAGGACTGTGTTTGTAGTGTTGAAGGTTGAATGCAGGGGTGTGCTTGTGTGTAGTGTTGGCGATTTGAATGATGACATGTACACATACACTGCCACACACACACACTGAAACACATGCAGATACACAGATATAAACACTGACACTCACACTAACACACTTGCAGATATAGACTGACACAGATACACACACTAACACACAGATACACAACCTGACACACATACAGAGACACATATACAAACACTGACACATATGGATACTCAGACACACTGATGCCTATATACAGATGACTATATACAGATGACTGATGACTATATACAGATGCACACACAGATATACACACGCAGGTACACACACTGACAACATACAGATACACAACTACATACAATGATAACATACAGATACACACACTGACACACATACAGACACGCAGATACACAACCTGACACACATGAAGATACACACAGACCACATAGAGAAACATAGATACACAGATATACACACACAGATATGCATTCTGACAACGGAGATACATACTGACCCACTGACATAGTGACACACACTGACAGACATACTGATACACACACAAAAATAGTGACACACACACAGACACCCTGACAGACATACTCACACACATATACACACATACTAAGACACACACACATACATACTGACACACATGCAAAGCTTAAATTTTTACACACTGACAGACATACTGACACACTGACAAACTTACACGCACACTGACAGACAAACTGACATGCACAGACATACTGACACACACACGCCCTGACAGACATACTGACACACAGACATAGTGAAACACACAGAAAGACACCCTGACAGATGATGTGGGATTATTAAAAATCTTTATTGTACTTGTATTGAATTATTGCACTAACTCCATTTTAACTTCATACTATGACAATCCTCCATTTTGTCCTCCTAACCTGACTTCTTCAGTCCTCCATTTTGTCCTCATAACCTAACTTGTTCATTTTAAAACTACCTTACATGACAGAATTTCCCAGCACATCTTATACAATAGACAAAGACTGTATTTTCTATAAAGACATGATTAACACAGGAATTGCTGACTTTTCTTTAACTTGCAACATAGTATAATTTGAAGGCCATGAGAACACAGTAGTAATGAAATGTTCTATTCATAAGAGACCTTGCACCTGGCCACGAGGCCTGAGATCACCGACCGTGTAAAATGACGCTCAAGACCCCCTTGTCCCCACCCGTGTCCAGAACAATCCCACCTCTTGGTGGGTGGGCACGGGACTAACCACTTAATTTTTGAGCCAACTAGTAATATTGATAGGAGGACACTAATCCCGACACTTAACAATTAATCCAATTAATGATGTTTATTTGCTGATATTCTAATAATCAATGATGACGCAAAATGCCTCTTAAAAGGGCCTGCGCGCCCGCTTTTTAATCACTTGCCAATAAATTTTCTCGAAGTTATTTTAACCTGAACTCCGTGTGTCAGACTTAATTACTTCAGCGTATATACGCAATTCAATTTTACTAATTCGGACAGGAACAGATAGACATTTAAACATTTTGGTTTACTGCTAAAAAGTACCATAACAACTTGGCGCCCAACGTGGGGCATCGGGCTATGTCCGGCTGGTGAGCCGTCCTAAGGAAGACAAGGGTTGACGGAGGAATCCAGGGGGAAGGAAAGGAGACTGATCACCTCCAGGTACACGGTAGAGACTTCTGCAGAGCCACCGGTATGTTCCGGCCCCTTTGATTGACCCGTCCACGTGTCTGTGACTGCTTCCCGGGAGGACATCAAAGACAGGTAATATCTTGCCCGGTGCCTCGTTACTCACTTGTTTACCTGCATTTTAGTCTATCTGTTGCCTGGGTGTGTTTGAATTGTTTGCCTGTTTCCCCATTTTGAGATAAAGGGGGGTGGACCTGCGGGGGATTTGCCTGGGGTTCTCTGTCTTGCTTGTTTTCCCCTTTTTGGGATAAAGGGGGGTGGACCTGAGGGGATTTGCCTGGGTCTTCAGTTTGTTAGTCTATCTATTTGTATTTTACCCCTTTTGGGATAAAGGGGGGTGGACCTGAGGGGATTTGCCAGGGTCTTCTGTTGCCTGTTTTACAGCCTAGCTAGCTTTTTGGTAACCCACAGCTCCGGCTGAGGGGAGTCCGGTTTTGGTAACCCACAGCTCCGGCTGAGGGGAGTCCGGTTTTGGTAACCCACAGCTCCGGCTGAGGGGAGTCCGGTTTTGGTAACCCACAGCTCCGGCTGAGGGGAGTCCGGTTTTGGTAACCCACAGCTCCGGCTGAGGGGAGTCCGGTTTTGGTAACCCACAGCTCCGGCTGAGGGGAGTCCGGTTTTGGTAACCCACAGCTTCGGCTGGGGGGAGTCCGGTTTTGGTAACCCACAGCTTCGGCTGGGGGGAGTCCGGTTTTCTTTGGTAACCACAACCCTGAGCGCTGGGGCTGGTGGAATTCCAGTTTTCTGTTTATTTGTGAGGGGGGCTTAGTCTTGTGGCAGGGGACTCTGTTTCCTGGGGGAATTCGAGTGGGCATTGCTTGTTTTCCGCATCACGTGGTAGTGAGACTTATAAGTGGGTTTTATAGGGGCACTACGGGAGTGAGGATAGAGGTGGCCACATTCTTGTGAGCTACTGTGCAGAGGGAGGCTGACGGAACTCGGACCGGTGTCAGTTGTTTTCCGTGGCCGCTGGTAGTGAGACTTATGAAAGTTGTTCTCCGAGCGGAGACACTACGGGGTTGAGGGAGGTGACTTTGGAGTAAGCACACGAGTAAAGGAGAGGAATTACTGTTGATTTCATTTGAACTGTGATGCATGCACTGTATTTCAACTGTATTGTTGTCTTGTTTGTTTAATGAGGAGTCTCATGAACTCCTGTGTCTGTCTCTAAGGATTTTCCTTGCCTTTCATCTTTCCTACACTTCCTATATTGTTATACTATCCACTCCCATTTCTCTTAAAAGAGAAGTGATTGGTCACACACTTCTCACCTCGCTCCAATCCGTGTCTACCACCCCGGGTAGGCGGATTCAGTGACTAGTCTACGTTTTGGGAAGACGCACCTAAGAAAGTCCCACGGTCCTCAGGTGGCAGTCGAGCATTGTAGACGTTCCTGTTCAATTTTCCTTCTCTCTCTCTATATCTAGGACGCTGGTATAGGGGTAAAGGGACTATGGGACAGGATTTAGATAAGCCCAGTAAGGGCTGGTTAGCATGTGATTTAGTAGAGAACAGAGAGGGTGAGGAGATGGTTAAAGGTGTAGAAAGGATTGCAAAAGTATGTAAAATTGCTGTACCGACATGTGGAAGATTGCAACCAGAAAGTTGGCGCAAGTTACTGGCAGAAATGAAAGGCAAGCTTACAGATAATGATTTATTAAAGACTGCTGAAGCATGGTACAGAGTAGCGAAGGCTATTCAGTTAGAAGGTTGGGTTGAGGAAGAGATAAATCACAAAGGTGTGAAATTGTTTGTGTATCATAAGAATTGTGTTGCTGGGGTTTACCCTCAGCCAGCGCCCCAAAATGGCGCCCAGGGGATGTCTATTCCCAAGGTTCAGTCAGCAATAGGTGATAGCCAGCTGACTATGTTCCCCACTCCCAATTCCCCCGAATCCCATCCCATCACCTCCCCAGTCTGCCCGGTCCTGAATTCTGATGGATCTTTCTTTACCCCTTCCCCGTCTCTAACAGTCCCATCATCCTCATCCATCCCCACGCTACCTTCCATGCCTAATCCTAACATTTCATCTGCCATTTCCTCCCTGCAATCCCTCTCCGTAGCTAATCCCCTCCCATCAGCATCCGCCCAACTAACTACCCCTCCCTCCCTTGCTCCGACTCCTCCTTCTGCACCCATCCCTACCAATCCCGTCCTGTCTCCTCCCATAACCGGCTCCACCCCAGTCCAATACCCTACCTCCTTAAATGTACCTACCCACCCTACTCTTATGCCCTCCCCTGCCTGGCCCTACCCCTTCCCATATCCCATGGCCCTGCCCTACCCTGGTTACCCTCCCTTTCCCCAAGCCACTCCCCAGGTTCCGGTCATGCCCAGTCCGGCCTAGTCTGCCCCGGAAGTGCCCATATCAAGCATGGCCGCCACTTCTTCCCTTAATCCTAATGCAACTCCTTTTCCCGCCTCCAATATGGCGGCCCCCAGTTCAGCCCTGATGCCGGTAATCCCCGGTGACTACCTGTCCCCAGGTTATGACTCGCTGGCCACCCCCGCGTCTGGGGCTCTTTCCCAACCCCCGGTCCTTTCACCTCACGCGGGCCCTGCACCACGTAAGAGAGCCAATATCATAGAATTCGATGACGAAGAGGAGGACAGGGTGTCCCATGTCTCATCGGAGGTTGCTGCGGGAGCCTCAGCTCATCGTTCTATCGATGACCCCTTCGGCCACAAGGGTCGGGGAGAACGGGCCCCTCCTAAGTATGTTGCTTTTAACCCCACTCAAGCTAGTGCTTTAATGAAATCACTCCCTGACCCAGAAAAGCAACCTATGCCCTTCTACCGAGGGATAGTTCAAATTCAAAAGACTTATTCCGCCGCATGGCGTGATTTACTGAGTATTTGTGCCATTAAAGCAGGGGATGCATACTGGCCAAGCATGGCCCGACACCTCAGTACAGATCTACTCAGCAGTGACGTTGATTACCCCTCCGGAGTAACTTTTTGCAACCAATTAAGAGAATGGGCTAAGGATAAACTTGCAGATCAGGCTGCTGGCCTTACTGATGTTATACAAGATAAAGGAGAATCAGTGGAAAGGTTTCATGCAAGACTGTACCAAATGTTCACAGATTTAGGGTTTGATCTTACTGACAAGATTCATTCACAAATGCTGTCCGGTGCTTTTGTCCAAGGTGTTAAAGACTCGATACGCAAGGGAATTATTGCTGCCCGCCCTGAATATAAGGTTGTTCCCCTGGATACTTTACTCCTAGTTGCTAGGGGCCTAGAGTCTGCCCAGACCCCCAGAAGGCCAAGCTCTGCTCCTCTTATGGTGGCACGCACTACCCCTATTCCCAAGGGTACCAGACCAGAGGATGGTGTTTGTTTTAATTGCAAGGCCAAAGGGCATTTTAAAAGTGATTGCCCGGAACCCAGGAGAGAGCCAAGAAAGCCATCCAGGCCTGCCCCGGCCCCTAAGGCCGAGAAGGAGGTTCCAATAATTGAGGAACCAGATGATTAGGAAATTGGCAAGCCTGTGTCGTTAACCCCTGTTATGGCAGTGTCTACAGGGGATAAGGGGGGGCCACTTGCTACAGTGACTTTACCCATTGAGGGCCAACCAACCACATTTCTTGTTGACACAGGTGCAGCCCGTAGTGTTCTGAGAGAACAAGACCTGCCAGACCCATCTTTCCTGTCCAATATTGATGTCTCTTGTGTTGGAGTGGATGGCCAGCCAAGACACAGCCCTTTAACAACTCCACTACGAGTTGGCTCTAGCCTGCTTGCTCGTTTTGTGGTATCCTCCACTTGCCCAATTAACCTGTTAGGTGCTGATGTTCTCTCACGCCTGCAGGCATCCATCACCTTCACCCCAGATGGGCAAATAGAAATGACTACACCTCTATCTGAATCAGACACCTCAGCCTTGTGCTCCTTGCCTCTGATGCTGCATTTGGAAAAGCCCCGTGAGAAAGCAGCAGAATTAAGGTCCAATTTCCCAGAGGTATTAAAAACACAGGTGCCCGCCAAGTTATGGTCCTCAGGCCCAGAGGACATAGGTCACCTAAATGTTCCCCCTGTGGTGGTAAAGCTTATTCCAGGAGCTAAGTTACCAAGAAAGCCACAATATCCATTAAAACCAGCACAGGCTGCTGCCATTTCAATCCACATCAAGGCACTCCTGGAGAAGGGTGCCGTGGTAAAATGTAAATCTGAATGCAACACCCCATTATTTCCTGTGAAAAAGAAAACTCCAAAAGGTGAGCCTGAGAAGTACAGGATGGTTCAGGATCTCCGTGCTGTCAATGAAGCTACTGTCCTGGACACCCCACTTGTACCAAATCCCCATACTCTGCTCTCTGGAGTCCCACCATCTGCAAAATTTTTCACAGTCATTGACCTGGCCAATGCCTTTTTCAGTGTCCCACTGGACCCTTCCTGTCAATACCTGTTTGCTTTCACTCATGAGATGCAACAGTATACCTGGACTGTCATGCCCCAAGGGGCACAAAATTCTCCAAGTCAATTTGCAAAGGCCATGGGTACCATCCTTGACCCATGGCAAGGTGAGCACCCAGAAGTTGTTTTGCTCCAGTATGTGGATGATTTACTGCTCTGTGGGGATGATATACCCACTACTGAAAAGTGTTCAATTAGCCTTCTTTCCTATTTGGCAGAACAAGGATGCAAAGCTTCACTCATCAAGCTGCAATTCTGCCAACCTTCAGTGATTTTCCTTGGACATTGTCTATCTCAAGGCACCAGACATCTTACTCGGGACCGGGTAAGAGCTGTACTGGACATTCCACCTCCAAGGACTTCAAAGTCTCTTCATGCCTTCCTAGGCCTCATTTCCTACTGCAGAGCATGGATCCCAGAAGCCTCTCTGCTTATGCAACCTCTCTATGATGCTCTTAAGTCTGACCCATTCTGTTTGACCAATGAAGTTCTGGATAATTTCAATGCTCTCAAACGTGCCATTGCTTCTGCTCCTGCCCTGGGCCTACCTGATTACACCAAACCTTTCAAATTATTTGTCTCCGAAAGACAAGGCCATGCAACAGGAGTTCTCACCCAAGCTAATGACTTAAGAGGCCGCCAGAGGCCTATTGGATATTTCTCATGTCAACTGGACATTGTGGCCAGAGGGACTCCTTCCTGTCTCAGGGCTGTTTTTGCTGCAAGAGAGCTCATAGAAAGAACCTCAGACCTGGTCCTTGGCCACCCTCTGGTTGTTTTGGCCCCTCATGACATTTCTGCCATCATCAACCAAGTCCAGCTCAAGCACGTGTCTCCAGCCAGACACCTACGCCTACAGTGCCATCTTCTTCTGCCTGACAACATTTCCATCCAAAGATGTCAAGTTCTTAACCCATCCACTCTTCTTCCACTCCCTGAGGGGGGTATCTATTATGGATTTATCACGGATGAAACCTACATTTACCTGCTCTGTGGATGTATCAAGAAAGTCATGCATCCACATTTGACATTTTATGAAGATGAGACACCTCTTTGTGAAGGCCCGGATTACGCCTTCTGTACCATGTGGTACAAGCCGAACATTACTCCTGAACCTTGCTATGAAGATGAACTTTACCACTGGACTGATGTAAAGCTCACTGCTCAAGATTTCTATTGTGACTCTGAAGGCAATAGCATGGTCTTGGTCCAACTACCTCAACAACTCAACTACCTCTACCGCCATTGGGATACTGCTATCCCACATATTCCTGTTACCAAATTGAAGACAAGGTCATGGAATGATCTTGGGCCCATGGCGAAGCTATGGGCCACCATGGATGAAGAACAGCTACAGGAAAATGGTATTGTCAAATACCCAACAACTGACCTTCTGGAAGCATGGCCACGCCACTTCCTAGAAAAAGAATTTCAAGATCTGGTCATAGTGAATGATTATGACCCTGAAACACCTCATGACTGTTTTGAACAGATGAAAATGGAGACAGTGCACCTACCAACTGTGCATGAGAATCCATTACCAGATCCAGATTTCACCCTGTTTGTGGACGGTTCAAGATATGCTGATGAAGAAGGAAGATATCATACAGGATATGCCGTAACCACAACAGATGAAGTTATCAAATCATCATCCTTACCACCAGCAATGTCTGCGCAAGAAGCTGAATTACAGGCTCTGACTTCAGCATGCAAAATTTCCGAAGGAAAACGTGCCAACATCTATACAGATTCAAGATATGCTCTGGGCGTGGCACATGACTTCGGCCTAATTTGGAAGACAAGAGGATTTCTTACCACCGCCGGTACACCAGTCAAGCATAGTACTGCAATCAAGGAGCTAATGGATGCCCTCCTACTCCCTAAAGAAGTGGCCGTTTTGAAGGTAAAGGCCCATGGGAAATTGGATACAGATGAAGCAAAGGGCAACCATTTAGCTGATCAGGCTGCTAAGCTAGCAGCCAGGGATCTGCAGGAAGTGGATGAAGAAGTGTCCGGACAAGAAGAAGAAGTCCCTATTTTTGCTCTGCAAACTCTTCCTACTGATTTGCGAATTTTGCAAGAACAGCAAGCTGCAGTCACTCCTGAAGAAATCCAGAAATGGAATAAGAAAGGAGCTGTCCAAAAGGACGGAATATATTACAACAACTTCAAATTTTGTCTTCCCAGAAATTTATATCCAGCAGTTGTCCAATGGGCACATGGGCCTGCACACCTGTCAAAAGAATTGATGGCCGCCCTCATACAAAAGTATTATGAAGCACCTGGAATTACAACATTGATCAATGGCTTCTGCAAGGCCTGTGTCATTTGTGCAAAATGCAATCCAGGAAGACCAATCAAGGTGCCTGCAAAACACCTGGCAAAGCCCATGTACCCCTTCCAGCGAATTCAAATTGACCACATCCAAATGCCCAAGAGTGGGCCCCATGAATATGCACTAGTCATAGTGGACATGTTCTCAGGATGGCCAGAGGCCTACCCAGTGGCCAATATCACTGCAAAAACAACCGCAAGACGCCTACTTACAGAGATAGTATGCAGGTTCGGACTCCCAGAAGTCATTGAAAGTGATCAAGGCCCAGCTTTCACAGCAACAGTGACTAAAGAAATTTGGACTGCTCCAGGGGTGACTCTAGCCTTCCACACCCCTTACCACCCACAAATGTGTGGTAAAGTGGAGCGCATGAATGGCACTCTAAAAGCCAGAATGTTAAAAATGTCACAAGAAACAAAAATGCCCTGGCCAGAAAGCCTGTCAATAGCTTTATTTAGTGTTAGACACACACCTAGAGGGAAGCATTCACTGTCCCCATATGAGATTCTATTTGGGACAGCACCCAGACTAGGTTGTTATTATCCGCAGCAGTTACAGCTCCAATCAGATGTTTTAGTAGACTATGTAACTGAACTTGCAAATGCCTTAAACAAAATACATGCCCAAGTTTTCTCTTCAATTCCAGATCCCGATTTGGATACAGGTACCCATAACCTGCTTCCCGGAGATTGGGTTCTGGTCAAGAAGTTTGTGCGGAAAAATACCCTGGAACCAAGATTTGACGGTCCATTCCAAGTTCTCCTGCAACCTCCGTCAAACTGGCCGGTAGGCCAAATTGGATCCACGCTTCCCACTGCAAGAAATCTCCTGCCCCAGAGGAAGCAGATACCGCGCAAGCATGTACCTCTGGTACACCTTCTCCTTAATTAGCCTCATAAAGGCCCAGCAAGTAGCCATCACCAAAGATATTAGTGGGTATACCTTCTGGTACAATTCATCATGCACCCATGTGGCTACTTATACCTTTGATTACTGTGATATTGTAGAATGCCCATTTCCCACATCACAAATCCAGAGTATCTATAGAGATATCCCTCATTCAAAAGACCCATATGTTTGTGTAGTTGACAAGCAATGGGGGCACAATTGTGACCATTGGGGGGCAGCGGGATGGAATGCCGGGCCTGCCTGGGGTTACAAACCAAAAAGTGCCTTATCTAAAGTAGATGATCATGGTAGATCCCTTCTCCAGAGAATGACTTTGAGAAAGCCTGGGGGGGGTACACCAATGAAATTAATCCTTAACATTGAGCATCCAAGCCCAACAGATGCAGACCAGTATGTGATGGGAATGTATTGGAAAAAGGGTTCCTACCGTAAATTAGGGCATTTCTATCTCAAAGATATGTGTAACTCTTCTGAGTGGCAAGGGGCCACTCATATGGTCCCTAACCCATTAAAACCTCATATCCAGACCTTCCAAGACATGATGGCCATTGCTAACCCCACCTTTGAAGATACCATGGCCGCTGAAACAGGTTTTAATGATGTAAATTTATGGTTAGAATGGATGAAATATAATGCTAATAAGCATAATAAAACCGCATGCTATGTGTGTGGCGGTGCCCGGCCTCACCTGGGTACTGTACCTCTAATCCTGCCAGTAGATGTAGAGGAATGTGTTTTAAGCCTTTTTGCCTATCACTATAATTTTAACAGGTCCATATGTATTGCATGGACAAAGGAGTATCCTCTCCTAACCCAGGATGTCAAACCCCCAGATGGTATTACCGTGTATAAAGGTAATTACACTTGTTATGCTAATTATGATGGAATTGGTAAATTCTTGGGTAACTTCTCTAAGGGATATTGTGCTACCTACAGGAATGTCTCTATGAACTTGTTGCAGTTTCACATCAGGTCATTAGGGGATATTTACTGGTTGTGTGGGGATTTACAGCTAAGATCCAGAATGGACAAAGAGTGGTGGGGGGAGTGTACTTTGGCTAAAGCCATCATGCCTATACACATCATTTCTGACACACACCTTGTCACCCATGAGTCCAGACACACTAAGGTTAAGCGTGACGCCCCAGTGAAAGGAAGTTTTGATCCTCATGTGTATATTGATGCAATTGGAGTGCCTAGGGGGGTGCCCAATGAGTTTAAAGCAAGAGATGAAGTTGCTGCAGGGTTCGAATCACTTTTTGCCATAGTTACCACAAACAAGAATTTAAATTGGATAAATTACATTTATTATAATCAACAACGTTTTGTTAATTATACCAGAGACGCCCTCCAGGGATTGGCCGAACAGTTGCAGGCCACATCCCAAATGGCTTTCCAGAATAGAATGGCCCTAGACATGATCTTAGCCGAAAAAGGAGGGGTTTGTAAAATTTTGCCCGACACCATGACATGTTGTACCTATATCCCAGAAAACACAGGCCCTAATGGTAAAGTTACATTAGCCATAGAGAAATTAAATGACCTGTCTGAAGAGTTAAAAAGGAATTCTGGGATAAAAGATCCCTGGGAAAGATGGTTTGGTTGGATGACAGGATGGCAAAAGGCTTTAATGCATATTGGTATGGCTATACTAATTTTTCTTTTTATCTTTGCTCTTCTCTTTTGTTGTATCCTCCCATGTCTGAGAAAATCCCTCATGAAGACTGTTGACCAAGCGGCACCCACTTTCACCCATCTCGAAGTTGATGACAAAGATTTCCAAGACATCAACTCACCCTGTATACCGCTGCTAACAATCCCTTTTGTTGATAAAGTGCAGGAATTCTAGGAAGGGACTAGATTAGGGACAGCATCTGTCAGTGAATGGTAAAGGCCCCGTGTGGAGAAGTGGTGGGTTAGCTGCCATGGGACACCCATGGGTGTGAAGTGTTCGAGAGCCATACTGACGGGTGAGTTAGCCTGTCAGGGTCAGATCTAGGGACAGTCTTGCACTTTGCATTAACACCTAGCTAGTGGCCACGGGGTTTCTGTGCCTTTGGGTTAACACGTCTTCCTGGTACTAACTTAATAAAGTTTTTATCTCTTAGAATCTAACATTTCATAGGGGGGACTGATGTGGGATTATTAAAAATCTTTATTGTACTTGTATTGAATTATTGCACTAACTCCATTTTAACTTCATACTGTGACAATCCTCCATTTTGTCCTCCTAACCTGACTTCTTCAATCCTCCATTTTGTCCTCATAACCTAACTTGTTCATTTTAAAACTACCTTACATGACAGAATTTCCCAGCACATCTTATACAATAGACAAAGACTGTATTTTCTATAAAGACATGATTAACACAGGAATTGCTGACTTTTCCTTAACTTGCAGCATAGTATAATTTGAAGGCCATGAGAACACAGTAGTAATGAAATGTTCTATTCATAAGAGACCTTGCACCTGGCCACGAGGCCTGAGATCACCGACCGTGTAAAATGACGCTCAAGACCCCCTTGTCCCCACCCGTGTCCAGAACAATCCCACCTCTTGGTGGGTGGGCACGGGACTAACCACTTAATTTTTGAGCCAACTAGTAATATTGATAGGAGGACACTAATCCCGACACTTAACAATTAATCCAATTAATGATGTTTATTTGCTGATATTCTAATAATCAATGATGATGCAAAATGCCTCTTAAAAGGGCCTGCGCGCCCGCTTTTTAATCACTTGCCAATACATTTTCTCGAAGTTATTTTAACCTGAACTCCGTGTGTCAGACTTAATTACTTCAGCGTATATACGCAATTCAATTTTACTAATTCGGACAGGAACAGATAGACATTTAAACATTTTGGTTTACTGCTAAAAAGTACCATAACACAGACATACTGACACACAGACATAGTGAAACACACACACAGACACCCTGACAGACATACTCACAAACAGACATACTAAAGCACACATACTGACACACTGACAGACATATTCACACACATACACACATACTAAGTCACACACAGATATACTGACACACAGACAGACATACTAAGATACACACAGACACCATGACAGACATACTGACACACATACACAGACATGGTGACATACACACACAGAAATCCTGACAGACATACTCACACACATACAAAGACACACACAGACATACTGACACACAGAGACATACACACAGAAATGGTGACACACACACACCGAAACCCTGACAGACATACTCACACACATACTAAGACACACACACAGTCATACTGACTCACACAAATACTGACACATACACATGCAAAGTTTACATTTTTAAAGCCACCCTCCAGCCCTACCTTATGTAGCAGTGTGGCTCATCCTCCTGTTCTCTCTTTTTTTTTTTTAAAGTCTTCAGTGAATACTTTCCTACCAACCTAGTTTTCTGCCCTTACCTTTTGTGTCACTGTACCCAGTGGCGTACACACGACCCATAGGGCCCCGGTGCCAAAATTGATCTGTGGGCCCCCCCTGTGCACATACTCTGCGCGGGCCGGGACTGCAACACATGGTGGCGGGCAACTGGTCACAGGGCTGTGACCCCTGCGACCGCGGTATGTACGCCAGTGCATGCAGATACACATACACTTAAGAGCTCCTAAAATGGACTGGTCCCGGCAAGTTTTAGCTTTCAATTATGAGGAGGATGCAGAAGGATAGCATAAGGAAAGACAGAAAGGTTGGACGCGGAGTCCAGAACAGATAGACAATATGTATTTGTAATATTTATATGTAATATGTATTTGTAATATTCTAAAAGGTAATCTAGATGTGGATTCTGTGCACGCTGTGCCTAGATGGGTATAGTCACTCGCCGACGAGGCCCAAACAAGGCTAAAATCACACCCACATCACATCAGCTCAATGAAGTGGTCTAGGTGCCAGGTCCCTCTAGTTTTAACCCTGCAGCTGAAAACATACGCGAAGGAGCACTCTCCCCTGAGCACTCTCTGCCCAGCTCCCTCGCGCGCCGCGTACTGATGCCGGAGACAGAATATGACGCGCCCGCCAGCCAGCCCGCCCGGTGACACCGGTGTGTTTGGTAGTCCACCCACTGTACAATGCTGCAAAATTTGTTGGGGCTTTATAAATACTACTACTACTAATAATAATAATAATAATAGAAACGGCCATAATGAGAATGTGGCAAGATAGTTATTGCTGTTGAGAAAATCTAATTACTACCTTTAGAACATTTGAAATGGACAAAGATGGATGCTTTAATACTAGGGTTGTGAGTGGAAGTATGGCCAGAGTGGGGCTGCTCTGAGAAAATTAGATGACTTATTAATAACAAATTATGGAACTAAAATGTAATTTAGAACAATGGGCTGGGCCACACTGGAGTGGGCGGTCTTGTCCAAAAGGGGGCCCTTCAGCCAGAAAAAGATACTGGCTTGGCAACTGACAATCATTAATGGGCTACATCAGTCACCATATTAAATCCATTACACAAGTGACTTAGACAACCCAGAACTTTGTTCCGGAGTAGTTAATGTGATACCTGTGCAAAAAGTTTGTCCTTCGTCAGCACAAACTGCGTGCTGATGGCAGGCATAATCAGCTTCTTCTCTTGTAGCAGTGCAAGTAGAACCCTTGCATTCAAGTAGAACCCTTGCATGCACACAATCCCAATAACTGCTTAGTTTAATATTCCAACCTCCCTGCTTTAGGCCAGTCCTTTTCCATCTCCACACCACCATCCGTACAGCCCTTCCTCCCTTGTCCGCAGTGATTGGAAGTAGGGCTGGCTTTAGTAGTGTTTTGGGATTAAAAAAAGGAGGGAGGAGTGCAAAAAAGGGTTGAAGTAAGTGGTTTCAGTGTTTATAGTGTCCATATAAGATAGTTTGAAAGGACTATTATGGTTTAACACAATATTTAATGTTTATGTTATTACACTAACAGTAGTATCATTTAACAACCAATATTAATATATTTATTAGTTATTTTTTTTTTTACAATTATATGTATATTCTATTTGTCACTTTGCCAATAAAAGGGTGATCCTTTCTTAAACCCTGCAGTGCTGAGATGAGGAAGGACGTCACGTGTGAATGTATAAAGAAGTACAAGGTGTCTTCTTGGTCGAGTCACGGAAGTGATGACTTGTGTTGTAATCCAGTGGAAGTGAAAGCCGTGTGGTTTATTGATATTAGTGATGTGGTTAAAAGAGGACTGGATGCTACTGTTTCTCATTGAGCAATATGGGCACTTGCCAGTAAGGTACAACTACTAACTATACAACTAATGAAACAGTGTCTCAGCAAATCTTAAACATGAAAAACAGGAAAACAAAGACAGACCAAGATTTTCATCACAGACAACAATATGCGTTGGTACAGTCACTGGAATAAGATCCCCAAATTTAGAGCATAAACCATAGCGTGATATACCAGATGACATGTTTATTTAATAATAAAAAAAAATACTAACAACACAGAGGTCATAGCAAGATTGTGGTACATAGCTATGATGTATCATGGTCAGCTGGCATTGCGAGTTTGCCTACTTGCATCTCATTTTGCATCTTCAGTCACATGGTGTGTACCACATCACTGCCATCACCTGTACTTAATTTGGTACCTCTTTTCAGTGGTTGGTTAAATGTACCTGGGCCCACAGGTTTACTTCTTTTGCATGCACACAGACAAAGAGACACAAATACACACATACACACGTACACAGATATGTTGACACACATACACACACAGAGACACATATACACACGGACACATATGCACACACATGTTAACATAGACAAGTTCACACAGAGACAGGCACAACACACAGACACATACACACATGCAGACCAACATTCACGCAAACACAAAAGTTATGTTTAATTTTAACATTTTAAAAGTTACATAAATTTGTTCCTAAATGCTGTAATTTTTTCTAGTAAATATTATTATTTACAAAGATTCGGTATTTTCTGAAGCGATGTACAATGGGTGAATCATACATACAAATAGATTCAACAGCACATGTTTGACACAAACAGGAGTAGAGGGATAGGAGAGGCAAGGTTTAATGAGTATCAAAGGGAAAACATGACGGGGGTACGTAGTTAATTGATTTATTATTTTGTAACTACTTCTAGAAATGACAGACCATTTATAGTAAAAAAGAGAGTTTAAAATCTTCCCCATATCTCCAAACATTTTAAAATTAAAAAGTGAAACATTTTGATTTTAGAGGTGTGAGTGGGGTGTGACCAGGGGCTCTTCTGAGAAATTTCAGGTGACTTACTAATAACAATTTATACAACTAAAATGTAATTTAGAATACGAACAATGTATCCTATTTACACAGACCGATTTCTTTTGTACTATCAGACGCACCAATATAGAGCACATCGGTACACCATTTCTCAGCCAATCTGATCTGCCAGTAATCTTCTCCTGTCCTCTGCTCTCACCCATGTATGTACGTAGCGGGGAATGTGGTGAGACTAAGAGTAAGGAGACTACCCCAATTCTCCCCCCAATAATGACAAACAACGAATATTGGATGAAACAGGCCACAGCATTGTCAGGATCGGGACAGGGATCCAACACGCAGAATACAAACAGGAGATAGGTACGTATACCGGACCTTAGAATGGCCGGACTAACGTAAGGAGAAAGCAAAGAATGGTCAGAGACAAGCCGAGGTCGAGTGAACGAGAGAACAGGTAAGCGAGAGACGAGCCGAGGTCAAAGGACACGAGAGATAAACAGGAACGAAAGTACAAGCCGAGTCAAAACCAAATAGACAATAGTAATAAGAGCACTGAGGGACCAGACAAGCTAGAACCACGACAGGGCAATGAACCATTACACACATCCCTCTTTTATACCTTGGTTCTTTAATTGATGACTCCGCCCTTGCCGAGCCCTGATTCGTTGTTCAGAACTGGATTGACAGGTCGGATGTGATTGCCGTCATGACGTCGGCTCCTGAGCGCCGTGTCATAAAAGGAAGCGGGGCTATCGCGGCCAGCGTGAGAACGACTATGAGAGCTGTGAGGATTGGGTGAATCAGCCCCCCTGAGAGGACGACCGTTGGGAAGTCTAACCTCCTCCGAGGTAGAGACTTCAGGTACCCTGACAAGCATTTATTAAACTTACAACTTACAGTTCATCTGAACTTTTCTTTAATTCAAATATAAATATACACATAAATATATATATACATACCATAATTAACATATAAATTACACTTATTGCCCTACAGCCTCCAACTTAAATAACCGTCCTTGCCAACGAACTTAACCAGGTGCCTATGCACCAAAACTTTACCCACTGGTGTCTCGCCTCCCCCCTCGTCCAAACCAAAAATTCCCATCATCTTAAATGCTCTACCACCAGCCAGGTTTTTGCTCGGTGGGCACGTCCTATTCGGTAACTTAAAAGTTTACCTTACAGAGCAGGGGAGGTTGAGACCCACCATGTCCATCTCCTGACATTCCATCTGCTCCCCAACCCCGTTGGCAAGGACACGCTCCCAGCCACAAACCCCGCTGTTTTAAACCTAAAATCAGCGGGGAACCCCACCATAACCAACCAGGCCTGTTCCGCCACTTCCTGCATGGCAAGACGAAAAAAGGTCTAGCCCGACCTTCATCACCCAGAAACACAGTAGCTGCCACATGCGCAAAAACACCCTGTGGCAAACCAAAATCCCCTCACCTTCAAACACCTCAAAAGGCCCTCCAATTTTGCTTAGTACGGCAGCATACCATGCACTGATTATGGGCCACTGCCAAAAGATACGGGAAATGACCTCCGACCAATCGAGGTTATTTATTGATTTTTTTTTTTTTTACAACTGCTTTTGTTATAACATACGACAAGTCCTGTATAACACATCCAGAACTTATTATAATAATCTCTACAATCATAATCTCTCTTCTTTTCTGAAACCAAAACGTTTAACATAAATAACCATAACTTAACATATATAACTTAACACACAGGGTCATGCAGTGAACCCAACACCACGCATCACGAAACAACTAAAACACGCACCAATACCCTCTTAGGGGCAGACGCCAAACACCACCTTGGTATCGTCCCAAGCTCAATGCCCGTCAGGTGGATAACCCGAACATTAGGGACAGGTGGGACAGCTGAACCTGCTCTGGGAGGAGCCGAGCTCATTTCATACCTCCGGCACCAAACCAACAAACCTCCACTTCAGAACGCGCACAACCCAATAGCTCACCTCCCGGACGGACACCCGCATCCCATCTGGGAGTATAACCAGGAAAAGGACATCCAGACATTATCTGTTTTCCAAGTGCACCCCGGGACTTGTTACTTGTACCAAAGGAAACTGGTACTCATTTATCTACCTCAAATTAATGAATGGATGAGCCACCGCCGCTGAGAATTGAACCCGAACCCCCCCAAGAATTGAATAAATTCCACTAAACCAGCATTACTTCACCGAGACATCTCACCATACCCCTTCCCGGTTCTCTGCGCCACGTGCACTGACATGCCCATCCTGAAAGCCTCCAAGGCAGCGCTCAACCGAAAGGAATGCCACAAGATTCCTTGCTGACAATCCCCACAACCATCAGACTTGAGCGAAAGACCCAAAAAATTGGGAATGGGAAAGAAAAGATCCCATCCGCATAACCCAAAAGAGGGCCCGTGCATACTGGGCGCAGCTCACAATTCTCCACAAAGGAAAAGTGCAACAGCCGAACCGCCATACCCTTCCCGAAAAAACATCCGACCTGGATTGTCAAATACTTATAGTGATATGATCCGCAGGGTGCCGAATGGTGGCAAACAATACCCCACCACCGCATGGAATACTAGGAATCACCAATACCCCAACATGCACGGCCCCCAGGAGCATAGCGTCCAGGTGGCCGTGGAAACCGATCCACGGACCCATTCCGTCACTCTGCCAGACTGAGCGACCCGATGTCCGTCGGGCAAGGCGTCCCCTCCAGATCCGCCTTCGAGGCGATTGCCCCTTAAGCAAGTGAACCACCGGAGGGAAGGAGGCTGTCAGACGAGTAATGGCCTGAACAACCCCCAAATTGTCGCAGTGAAACACTACCCTTAGATCCTGAAAACGTGACCGCCAGACCTCCCCCACCACCAAAATGGGGAAAAACTCCAAAAAGGCCAGATTCTTTGTGAGCCCATAGACATGCCAACTGCCCAGCCACACGGGAGCACACCAACTAGAGCCCAGAATGGCTCCAAACCCCACCGCGCCAGCTGCGTCCGTAAATAGGTGGAGGTCGGCGTTAGAAACCTCCTTTGTCAGCAGGACCGGCCATGATATGCAGCTAAGAAGGAGTCCCAAACCGCCAAAATTTCCCGCAGTGGCTGAGTGAGCCGAATGAAATGGTGAGGCCCAGAGACCCCGGTTAAAGACCCGCCCCACGGGCATGATCCGACAGGCAAAATTCAGCTCACCCAGGAGCGACTGCAGGCAGCGCAGCTGAATCTCGCGCCGCCCCATGGCCAAGGCCCCCTCACGCCGCCAGCCTTGAATCTTATCCAAAGGCAAGTGGCAGTCCCCCGCCAAAGAGTCAATCACAATGCCCAGAAAGCTGAGACAAGTGACCGGGCCCACCGTCTTGCCGTGTGCCAACGGGATCCCAAACTAATGGAACACCTCACCCAGAACCCGTTGCAGCAGTGCACAGGCTGTCGAATCGGCAGGACCCACACAAATGAAATCATCGAGGTAGTGTAGCAAGGAGTCTATCCCAGCCTCCTCCCACACCACCAAGTCCAAGAACGTGCTGAAGCATGCAAAGTAACAACAGGATATGGAACTACCCATAGGGAGGCACATATCCACGTAATACATGCCTACAAAAACACAGCCCAGAAGATGGTGACATTCCAGGTGCACCGGCAGTAGACGGTAGGCCGAAACAACATCAGCCTTGGCCAACAAGGCCCCAGGGCCCATGGCCCTGACCATGTCGACCGCCACGTCAAAGGATGCATAAGATACTCAGCAGAGTTCCCAAGAGATGTCGTCATTCACCAAACCCCCCGATACGATAAATGGTGAATCAGACGGTATTTGTCCAAAACCCATGCTCAACCTATCCAGTAGGATGCCAGCCACCCGACGATTCCTATAAACTGGCGAGCCAAGGGCGCATCGTGCTCATGACCACTGGCGCCATCGCCCTCTGACCCCAAATCCCCTATCTTGCCAACTTGAAGCAGTGGGAGGCGGGATGGGCTCCCCCACAAGTGGAACATTCGTGCTTGAAATGGCAAGATGCCCCCCATTTACAGTGACTGTCGTTGAATTTCCACAACAGCCCGGCCTCTGATGTGCGGCCGGTGGGAGGAGGACCCCCGCCCCACCGCAACCCCGAGAAAGGACAAGAACCCACCCTACTGGGGGGCCAGGCAAGTCACAGTGGAGAGCCAGAGGCTAATGTCAATCTGTTCCCATGAAATTGAGGAGCGCACCGCCAACTGTTGACGGAACTGCTCGTCATATTTCCACCACTCCAGACTACCATAGGTACGACAAGCGTTCCAAATGGTATCCTGGTAGCAGAACAATGCGGAGCACTTCTGCGGAGCCCTTTCCCCAATTACACTGGCAAGGATTGCAAACGCGCAAAAACAATTCACGCAAGTCTTAGGGATCTTCCGGTACTGGTATTTCTCTTTTTTTGGATTCCTACCCATCCTTTCCCATTAAAGGAGGAGCCTCCTCCATTGGAAGGAGGGAAAATCTCAACAAAGTCTCCCCTCCAAATTTGTTCACGAACCTCCTGTTGAAGGTACAAGCCCAAGGGCCCTGACCAACACATAGGTGGACCCACGCGAAACGTCAGCAACACCAGGGGGGTCATCTAATGCTAGCAACAGCAGGTGATGCGGCACCTGACGCCGGAGCAGGGGTGCCAGCATGCCCACCCACTCCGGGAGAGGGTAACCCTGTGACCCCAGAAACAGTCAAAACCCCCTGTGGCTGCAGTGCCGGGGACCACCCTAACGGGAGCTGACCATCTAATGGGGGGACCCTACCTGCTTGCGCACCCTGCTCCCTTTATTTTATTTTATTTATTTTTTTATTTATTTTTTTGACTGATCAAGAAAAAACCCTAAGCCCTGACAGAAACCCTCCCAGCGAGGAACCCCCGGACTGAAAAGAAGAAACATTAGTGAACTCACCAGCCGATGCCCGAGGAACCTCCTGCGGCAAAGGAAATGAAGATGACCCAGGCGCCATCTGCTGGACGGTCACAGGAACTGCAGCCAGATCCTGTGAGAAGCGCCGTGGAGCTCACACCCCGCAGAGGAGGGCAGCCGAGGTCAGTACCCAGAGGGGGCAGGGGGACCAGGAATAGGGACAGGAGAGAGGGAGACAGAGAGAGGAAAAGCAGGAACAGGGGAGGAGGGAGGGAGGGAGGGAGACAGAGAGAGAGCCAGGAGGGGGAGCAGGGAGAGGAGGGGGACACAGCACAGCAGCAACAGGGGGGAGGAGGAGCTAAACACCAAGGGAGGGGGACCCCAGAGGGAGAGGGGACAAGGGTTGGCATCACGGGGGGGAGGGGAGAAGGGATGGCACCACAGGGGGGAGGGGAGAAGGGATGGCACCACAGGGGGGGGAGGAGGGATGGGGGAATTGTGGACAGAACCAGGGGAGGGGGACTCTCATCCCTAGAGGAGCAATCAGAGCCCGGGAAGGCCTCCCAGTACCCCCAGGATGCTCAGCAGGTCTTCTGGCACCCCTGGCCCACTGTCCACGGCCGGGGGGTGCGCGGGGGGCGGCAGTAGAAGCAGGCCAGTGTGCCAGATGGAGCTGACACGTGGGCCTGGTGGTGCCTTGGGCCCCGGCTCTGGCTCCTATACCGGACCCGAGGTGAGGGATCCTGCGGCCTACAGGGGCTGTAGCCACGTGGGAGGCCTGACCGGGGGGTGAACCTACACCGGCGGCCACAGGCTGGAGGTGAGCATATTGCTCCCTTAAGTGCCTACCGCCATCCAGGGCAGCAGCAGCTCTGAGGGCAGCAGGATTGAATCCACAGCCATCCCTCAGGCATATACACATACAGCCATTCCCCTAAACACATACAGCCACTCCCCTAAACACATATAGCCACGCCCCCAAACACATACAGCCACTCCCATATACACATACAGCCACTCACCTATGCACATACAGCCACTCCCCTAAACACATACAGCCACTCCCCTAAACACATACAGCCACTCCCCTATACACATACAGCCACTCCCCTATACACATACAGCCACTCCCCTATACACATACAGCCACTCCCCTAAACACATACAGACCATCACTAGCACCATCCCCACACTCATACATGTGCCCTTGTCCGTTTAGCTGTGCTGACTCCTCAGGGCCTTTCTGCTAACTGCTCCATTCCTATATACCGTATTGCCTCCTCCCACCAGACTCTTTCCACTCCGAATTCCTTTAAAAGGCTACTTCAAAAACTTGCATTACAATAGCATATGGCCCAGGGTAACTGTTATTCCTCAAACCTGTCTCCTACTCTCTTAACTTTATTAGTGGTTCCACAGAAACATAGAAACACACTTCCACACTCTACTTCACTCTCACCTTCCAAACCTGCCATTGTCCCACTCTGTCACTTGGTTGCTCGTTCGAGCAGGATCCTAATCTATCTGTGCATTTGTAGTAAGGTTTATCATTTGTTGTTTAAGGGCTGCTCCAAGCACAATGACCACTTCAGTGACTGGAAGTGGTCATGGGGCCTTGGGTCAGAATGAAAAGCTGGGATAGTATACAAAGTTTGATCTCTTTCCTGCTGGAGGTGTAACCAGTGGCGTACATACCGGGGTCGCAGGGGTCGCGGCTGCGACCGGGCCCGGCCCACCAGGGGGCCCGGCCGCCCTGCAACCCAGGTATGTATGTCACTGGGACAGCCTCTTCTCCTGGGGGGCCCAGGAGCCAGCCACCTCAGGACCCCCCGAGGCTGGCCCTGCTGTCACCCGGCTGGCCGGTCCTGCGGGCGCGCGAGGGAGCACTGTCTCCTGAGTGCTTCCTCTTCAGCTCCCTCGCGCACCGCACTGATACCGGAGCCGGAAGATGACGTCATCTTGCGGCTCCGGCATCAATACGCGGCGCGCGAGGGAGCTGAAGAGGAAGCACCCAGGAGACTGCTCTCTCGCGCGCCCGCAGGACCGGCCAGCCGGGTGACAGCAGGGCCAGCAACACCACTGGACCCCAGGGAATCCCCTCAGCTCTCCCACAGGTAAGGAGGCTGGGGGGAATAAAAAAAAATGTGTTTGTGTGTGTGAGTGTATATTAGTGAGTGTGAGTGAGAGTATGAGTGTGTGTTAGAGTGTGAATGTGTGTTAGTGAGTGTGTTTGTGAGTGTATGTTAGTGTTTGTGAGTGTGTTAGAGTGTGTGTTAGAGTGTGTGTGAGTGTATGTTAGTGTGTGTTTGTGAGTGTAAATGTATGGTAGTGTGTGTGAGTGTGAGTGTGTGTTAGCGTGTTAGTGAGTGTGTTAGTGAGTGTGTTAGTGAGTGTGTTAGTGTGTGTTTGTGAGTGTTAGTGTATGTTAGTGTGTGTTTGTGAGTGTGAGTGTATGTTAGTGTTTGTGAGTGTGTGATAGAGTGTGTGAGTGTGTGTTAGAGTGTGTGTTAGTGAGTGTGTTAGTGTGTGTGAGTGTATGTTAGTGTGTGTTTGTGAGTGTGAGTGTATGTTAGTGTGTGTGAGTGTGTGTTAGTGAGTGTGTTAGTGTTAGAGTGTGTGTTAGTGTGTGTGTGTGTGTGTGTGTGTGTGTTAGTCTTAGAGTGTGTGTGTGAGTGTATGTTAATGTGTGAGTGTGTTAGTGAGTGTGTTAGTGTGTGTGTGTGTGTCTGTTACTGAGTATGTTTGTGTGCATCTGTTAGAGTATGTCTGTCACTGAGTGTGTGTCTGTCAGTAAATGTGTGCGTCTGTTCGAGAGTGTGTGTGTGTCTTAAGCACTTACCTTTCTCCAGCGCCGGACTCCCTTGGCGCTGGGAATCTCTCCGCCCCGATCCGCCACTCAGCTCCGAATGCGCATGCGTGGCAAGAGCCACGCGCGCATTCAAACCGCCCATAGGAGAGCATTACTCAATGCTTTCCTATAGATGTTCAGCATCTTCTCACTGTGATTTTCACAGTGAGAATCGCAGAAAATCCTCTAGCGGCTGTCAATGAGACAGCCACTAGAGGCTGGATTAACCCTCAGTGAAACATAGCAATTTCTCTGAAACTGCTATGTTTTCAGCTGCAGGGTTAAAACTAGAGACCTGGCACCCAGACCACTTCATTGAGCTGATGTGATCTGGGTGTCTGTAGTGGTCCTTTAAGTGTATGTGTTTATGCATGCACTGGCGTACATACCGCAGTCACACAGGTCGCAGCCCTGCAACCCGGTGCCCGCCGCCATGTGTTGCGGCCCCAGCCCGCGCAGAGTAAGCCTGCGCGCGCGGGGGGGCCCACCGATCAGTTTTCGCACCGGGGCCCCATGGGTTGTGTGTACGCCACTGGGTGTAACATCAATGTCATTGAGGTGTTATCAGCCAGCCTGGAAAAAAGAGTTTCAGTCTGGTTAATGTCAATTCTGTGCACATTTTTACGCATTGTGTCCTATTTAATGGCTGAGATGCTCCCAACCAGTGGGTGGTGACTGAATCGGATTCAGCAGCTCCGCAGAATCTAGAAGCATGTCAGTAGCCTCGGAGTGTGGTGGGAAGAGGGGAAACCATCCACCGGAGTGTGGTGGAAGAAGGGAGACCATTACTAAACAGCTTGCCCAATTATCTAGGAACTGGATAACCAGTGCAGGGATGCTGGGAGTAACCCTTTACATTACTCCCTTTATAATATTGAAAAGCAACAAAAGTTGGTGCTGTATAAATAAATATTGAAGCCAATGGGCTGACTTTAACCCCTTAAGGACCAAACTTAAGGGGTTACTATGTGTCCTTAACCCCTTAAGGACACATAACATGTGTGACATGTCATGATTCCCTTTTATTCCAGAAGTTTGGTCCTTAAGGGGTTAAAGTCAGCCCATTGGCTTCAATATTTATTTATACAGCACCAACTTTTGTTGCCTTTCAATATTATGAAGGGAGTAATTTAAAGGGTTACTCCTGGCATCCCTGCACTGGTTAATAAAAGGGAATCATGACATGTCACACATGTCATGTGTCAATAAGGGGTTAAGGAGTTACTGGGCAGATCTTCCCCCTATATATAGGCAGAATTATGCGGTCTCTAGATTAATTGGCAAATATTCAGTATTTCTTGATTCTCGTCACTGTGAATTGGTCGATTCTGACTGGAATAAAGTAGGGTGAATTTTGCATGATGCGCCCTGACATTTATTGTTGCCCTGTGGAGCTGGGAGCACCCTGTTTAAAGTCACAATGCAAAGGCAAGTATTTGGGCTGTTTCAAGCACTGAGCAGCCTTAGATTTTTATACCTTGCTAATTCTTTTCCAAGGAAAAGACCAGTATTAAAACGGAGTCAGAGGTGTGATAATTCTTTACGATTATAAAACACTAACGACGCATGTTGGGCTTTATTATATAACTGCAATAAACATTTAGTGTCTACCATACCATTAGACTGTGCTATCACTTTAAATGATATTCTAGCGCCACCTAGTGGACAATCTCATGGAATTCTAGTAAGACTAATTCATTAATCATCTCTTTGGCACAACCAGTACTAAACAGATTAGAAAGACTAATATCATGTCTGTGTATTCACTGGTTAGAATACTATAGGTTGGAGTTTGTATTATTATTATTATCATTAATATAATTAATATCATTTATTAGCATATTGTTTACTAATTCTTAATATGATTGTTATTCTTATTATTATTGTATTATATTTACATAATAATACACAGTAAAGTCTTTAATTGGCCACAATACACTTTCCTAATGATATTGGTTTTAACGCATGCCAAAATTTTCGTTCATAGTGGCGAGTTTTAACATTCATCTTTGCTGCTTGCGATAACATTTACAAAATTAATATTTTTATTTTTTGCAAAAGGAGAATTTGCATTGAGAGTAGGAGTGGAGGCACGTTACAGACATTTTGTTTTAAGTACATTTTCAGTCCTGATGTTCAACATTTTTTTAAAGCTTTCATATTTTGAAAAATATTTGAATTTTTGATGTATTGATAAACCTTTTTATATATGTTATACGTTTTAATATTTGACACTGTTGGAAAAAACAATAACTGTTTGAGTAGCAGATAGTGTTGTTATTTGATTTGTAAAAATGTAAAAAAAAAAATAATTGTAAACATTTTTAAAATGTACATTTCATACTCTATGGCTTTAAAAAGATATAAAAAAATAAACGAACATTGCCATTATATTTCATGAAAGTTTATCTGGAACACATGTGGATGGGTCCTTTGATATTGTTTTGATGATTCTGATTCCACTCCATTGTTCGTGACCTTTGACCTCACCATCTTCCGACATGGCGACACCAGCCTGTCCCGAAAAGCTTATCCTTAGACTCCCTGTCTGTAGCGGTGGCCTGTTCCAAAACCCATGGCAAAATCTTGGAAGTCCTTACAGTCTGATTGTCTCTATGAGCCCTGGAAGAGGTTAAATGGCCAAAAAAACAGGAAAATGTGGGGAAGATAAGAGGAAGAAAACGTATGGAGGAAAAGATGAGGAAATGATAGTGGATATCCTGTATTGTGAGACTGTGATAGGTGAACGTGAAGGCCAGACAACCCAAAACACTTTCTTCCAACAGCGACACGGAGAAAACAAGTGAGTAATGAGGAAATTAGTGAAAAGGGAAGTCATCGTTTTCGCTCTTCCATTTAGAATAAAGCTAGTCGCTCATTACAGCTCTATAGTCGAAAGCAGAGGTGACAGACGTTCAAACAAAAACAACTTAAATGTGACACACACCAGACGACTGGCCGTGTCTTACACAAAACTGAGCTGAATTCACAATTTAAATGCAAAATTAACGCTACAATTGCAGATTTTAAATTTATCCACTTGCCGTTTTTAGCCTAAAATGTGCAAATTGATCGTCACCTTGCTGCCACTTACAGTTTAGTAAATTACCCTTAATTACTACCTAAGCACAACTGATATTGTAATTGTAAAATTTGCAATAATGAACATTCTGTTTTATTTTCCTTATTTGTGCTTTGAATGGCGAAACAAAATGTAGTGTATAAATTGACGTTACTGAATAAAAGTCACAGGTAACATCACGTGCAGAAGATAATCTGTTAAAAGAAAGAAATAGCATATTATCATGTTTTTTTTATAATGTGAGATTAACCAGCAGTGTTAAATAGTTCTAATTGGTGAATACATTTTCCTAGTTATGATATTTTCACATAAAATCATTACTTAACTTTATTTAATGTGTACACTAGGTGCAGGTCTTTGTGACTGTGTGTAACACATTTTCATTTAATTTATTTTCATTTTTTTTTTTTATTAAATGTACCTTTTCTTACAAACTATGTAAAAATGTTTGTTGCACAGGAGAAGAGTGGGCAGATTGTTAGGCAATAAGTCACTAGGTCCTGGCACCTATATAATCAAAGTTCGGTTTGTCAAGCAAACTACGCCAATGCTAGTCTTATTCACTAAAGTGAGACTTTAGAGTCATTTTAAAATTTAAGGCCAAAATAGTTGAACCGAAAGCATTGTTCAGATTTTTTTCCAGTTTGTTTTTTTTTTAGTCTTAAATTGAAATCCACTTTTCAATTCTCACGTTAGTAAATAACCCTGAGAGAATACGTTTGGAGGTCAGAGATCAGAACTTTCTGAATGGGATGACAGGCGAGTATGAGGCCTGTAATAGGTTATCTGCTATGCTATATTTGTCACTGAGTGGAATCTCTTTTCCCAGCTCTGCATCAGACACTACAGAGGACTCGGAGAAGGAGGAAAATGTTTGTCGTCATCAAACTTGAGATTATGCAAAGGTCTTATGGGCCAGCGAGATAACCCAGGCTCCTATAGAGACACGGCTAGCCCCACAGGTCAAACCCTGGTCATTTACCAAACAGGGGTCATAGCAAGCCGCACATTTCTTCAGATAGCGGGCGCCTCCAAGAACAACATAGGGACATCCTATTCCATTATATGTATTTCATAGAGCCTCGAGATTCAATTACATTTCAATTCAGGGGTTTAATCAATAAACATTCACTAAACAGCAATCCGGACTAGTCCGTTGGCAGGGAGCACAGGGAACGTAATGTAATTGTTTGCGTTCACCCGAGATGTTGTCATACTTTTGTTTTCTTGTGGTTACGCGTGGTGCAACATTTTGTGTGGCCTATAAAGTTTATCTGTTGTACAGAGAAAAGAGGAATTAGGCAAAGTTAGATGTGCCATCTGGTTAGAGAAATGGTTTCTTCAGCTGGGACTTGGTGTTCACCCATGTCAGTGGTGTTGGTAGTTCTCCCTGGGTGATTAAGACACTGACGATGGCATGACCATTCGTGTGCGCAATCCCTGAGAGAATGGATGAGAATCATGTTTACACAATGTTTAGGCCAGTGGTCCCCAACCCAGTCTTCATGGACCACCAACAGTCCAGGATTTATAAATGTCCCTGTTTTATTCCAATGGAGATACTGACAAAACCTGGACTGTTGGTAGTCCATGAGTACTGGGTTGGGGAACACTGGTTTAGATGACGAAACTATCCAGTGAAAAATAAAGTTATTAAAAAAACATATTATTCCAAAAATAAGTAAAAAGAAGAGAATATGATTAAGATCATAAAACTAAAAAAAACGGATCAGGCACAGACAAACACTCAAAGTGAATATTGCTATCGTACGTGACATTGAACTCCGGACTAATAGCCATTCTGGAGCAACTGAAGTTTCAAAGTCTTTTGCGCCATCTACTGGATTTATTTAGTAAAATCAATATCCTTTATAAGACTAGTTAGTAGAGGAATCCACTAACAGGGTTATTTACTAAGGTGAGAATTGTCAGGAATTCCAAGTAAATATCAAATTTCTAAGTTGCGAAGTTGGAAGCATAGATTTGGAGAAATCTTTCAGACTGGCTATTTTCGCCTTAAATTTTAAATTTACTTTGAATTCTTGCAGTGAATAAATCTGTAAGACCAAATCTTATTCCATGGGGCCCATCGAAGTAATCGTTACAGTCCAATTAAGGGATTACACCAAGCACCATAACCATTTCAGTAATTTAAAGTGGTTGTGGTGCCCGTATGTGGAGTATTCAAATTTTTTGCACGGAATGTTAGTCATTGGTTGAGAGCATTCAGCTGACGCTCTCAGCCATTGAATGGCAATAACCACGGCTTTCGGAGCTCTGCAGAAGCTGGAAGCGCATCACAGGACCACTGTTGCTAAATGCTTCACCACATTACTAGGGAACCGGGTCAGGGACTCCTACCATCATAACCACTACAGCGGGCTTTAGCCTTTAACCCTAAACTTGCTGGTGGCAGCACTGTATCAAGGATGTGCAATACAAAAGCACATAAAACTTTATAGAGAATTTTCTTTTAAGCTGATAGCAACAATATTATTTGTTAGTAGGACCTGCCTTTAAATGGACTATGTAAGAAACATTACCACTACAAGGGGTTTAGGCCAGCACTCTCAGCACTCTCAGCCATGCAATACTGACCGGGCTGCACAAAAGTGACAATGTAAACGTGTAAATTCAGTGTTATCAACGTGGCTGAGGACGGGTCAGAAACAGCCCCAGGAGATTTACTAAATTCTTGCAGTTACTCAATGGACGCATAGCTGGAAGACATTCACTAAGGAGCTGCTACCTTTAGACCAACAGGCCGTTCTACAGAATATTAGAGTTTTTTTTTACAATTCTTCTATTTTGGAAGACAATTACAAATTCCTGGATATGCAGAATAAATAACGGTTCATCACTCCGGGATAACGGAAATAGCAACTTTATTGGGGCACAAATAGCAACATTTTGACCAGACGCTTGATAAAAACATGGTGTGGTGGAAACGTTGCTGCACTTGTCCCAATAAAGCGGCTATTTCTGTTATCCCGGAGTGCCTGAACTGTTATTTAATCTGATCGCTTAGAAGGGAGGCCTGGCCAGCCCCGGCTTTAGAGCACCTGAGTTATTTGGTGAGTGCAGCCAATTCCTGGTTTAAAGAATATGCCTGAAAATAGCTGATTTGTGAACCTCCGCTATTATCACAGCTCAGCTATTTTAGTCTGGAGTTTACAATTCTCTTTGGCTATTTCAAATGAATTTTTTTCCACAGTTCACTGTTTAATGGATAAACTCCCAGTCCGTGCACCTTTCCCTGGCATTAACACCAGCATTAACCTACTGGACCAGAAGTTCAATTCAGCAGGGCCGTCGCCGCCTCTCCATTCCTTATGGCCAAATTTCTTCATTTTCTTCCATGTTTAGTTGTCCCATTAGAAAAAGTTATTTAATATTCACTAAACAGTGACCTGTCAGGAATTCACATGGGATCTCCATATTTACAGTGAATCTGCTATGAAACATTGACTTTGTCAAGGGGTTAAGCTCCTTATGGCGATGTTCCGAGGCGTCAATCTGATGCCTCACACTGAGTGGTGCAGATAGTCAGCATACGTAATTTAATTTAAAGCTCTTTAAAAATATAGTCACTCTCTCACCTGTGTGCCAGTGGGTTGGGTGACAGGCTATTCTCTTGCTCCCTGTGTCTGTGTTACTCCCCCCAGCAGGTATTTCTCACACTTGCTGGGGGAGTATGAGATGCACTGATATCACTGGCAGTGTGCCCATCATGTTAGTAGGATTGCCACACTGCCAAGTGTCACAAAGCAGAGCCAATCCCTCCACGCTCACATGCAGTCAAACAACATATACAATCACGCTCAGTCAACTCCACACAATCACACTCAGCCAGCCACACACTTAGCTGTATTGTTAAGGGAGGAGCAAAGAGGGGTAATTGGGGGGCTTTCTTTGTTTCTTGAATCAGGGCCCTGTTGTTCATAGTTAGGCCTCTGGGCAAAATCTCTATATAAAAACCGCTTAATTAAATAGAAACTATAGGCACCCAGACCACTTCAGCTCATTGAAGTGGTGTGGGCACAATGTCCCTATCCCTTAACCCTGCAATGTTAATTATTGCAGTTCCTGAGAAATTGCAATAATTACATTGCAAAGTTAAGACTGCCTCTACTGGCTTCCAGTTAGACAGCCACTAGAGGCACTTCCTGCTTGCAAGACCACTTTTGGTTTGCATGAAGACATCCAGCATCAGTTAAAACCCCATAGGAAAGCATTACAGCAATGGGGAGGACCTAAGGCACTTGAGGTCGGGGGAGGTGGACCCAGTGCCGAGGGAGATCGGCGCTAGAATTGGGTAACTACAGTAAGGGTTTATTAACCTTTACAGTGCCGGGGGAGGGAGCATTCAGTCCAAGATAGGTTGGCAAGAAACATAGTTGAATAAAATCCACTCACAGATTCTTCACAATTCTCCGTTTAGTGAATAACCTTTGGAGAATGTATTCAATAAACAGCAAACTAATACACTAAAACTAGCCAAGCGATGGACATTGTTGAAATGCGAGTTATTCTAATTCAGCAGTTCAATTCCTAAATCTTGCAACTTTCCAACTGCAATTTTAGTGAATAAATCCCACACTGTATCTCTTGATGCAACATTATGGTGGGGGTTACCAATAATCCCAGCGCAAACAATAGGACATTGTCCAGCAGACAGAAAGCAAGATTCTCCCATGTGTCAAACTACAGCTTATAGTGGAATTTGCTTTGACAAATTTAGAGTGAATTAGTTTTTGTTATTGTACATGCCATTGAAAGATGTTATTTCACTTTTCCTTCGAGACATTAAAGGTCAGATCTGACTTTGTCTCTTGTCTTGAAACGTGATTAGACAAATAAGGTCGGGATTCTCATCAGACAAGTCCAACCTTGTGATTTATAAGGTGAAGTTGAGAAGTTCCTGTAATGTACTAGGGACAGTTAGCGGGCGGTTGTATCAGACCAATCAATGTGAGATTCATGAGGTTGGGTACCGTGCCAGCATCCCCTCTCGCTCATCTTTTACTGTAGCCCTTGCCCTGAGTGGCTCCTCTTCTGTAAAATTCCAAAATATTTCGTGTGTTTTGTGTTTTGTACCTAGGTTGCTGCTTGACACCATGATAGCACCATGTTCATGGCTTGGTGAATAGCTTTCCTAGAGTACCCTTTCAACTAGATCACATTGGTCTGTTAACCCCTGCTGTCCTGGTTTAACGTCTAATTCAAGCTTGGGATAGTGGAAAAATGATAATGGAACTGAAAATTCTAGGGCTAAATATCCAAATTTAGGTTTTTTTTTTGTTTTTTTGTTTTTTTTATGTATGTATATATAAATGCACGTGGACCCAGCACTCACTCTCCCTGTCTTGTCCTTGCCTGGGTGCAAATCACACTTACACCAAAATATAAATATCAAGGAAGGTGCACTAACAGTTTTATTGTGCAATTATATACTTCCTTGATATATATATATATATACATATTTATTTATTTATTTATTTACAATTTTTTTTAATTATTATTATAAAAAAAAAATGTATTATTATTATTTTTTTTAAATTTTGCTTCGTTTTACGAATCAACCCCCGAGTCATTACTAGTGCAGTAAGCTAGTCTTGGGGTATATTTATTTAGTGGATTGTGGTAAAAAAAAAAAAAATCAAGCGTGCAACATCGTTTACTGAAAATATTACTTTTTAAGCAAAAACAAAAGAATATGCAGAGCATGCAGATATTAAAGAGGTTAATTAAAAAACAGCTGAGCTTCCTCTTTTAAGCAAAACACGTATTTATTTAAGTCATTTTTAAGGTAACAATTCCTTTGTGAATACTGTCCAGTTCTAATGAATCCTACTGATAAGAATGTCTCTGTTGTCAGTTCTAGGACAGACAGGTATATGAAGAGTTCAGCTCCATTCTGCTCCTCCAGCAGTGATGAAGAACCTGTCATTAGTCATATAGATAAGCACAAGTAGCTGACCTCATTATATCAAGTGTTCTTGACGTAAAGTGATTTATATTCATTTGCGTAAGATACACATGTATAAAACAGGTAATTTAAGGTGACATCAATATGTTTCAAAGAAAACCAACTACAGGGACAATTTCCTACAAATTATACATTATTGACACTGCCAGGAAGCTATTTTAAGGAACGTTTCTCAGTGTAAATTAAAGCCATAAAATGTCTAAAGGATGAATTTATATTGAATTGTGCAATTTAAAGAAATAAGATAATATACTCCGAATATGGCATTTTCTTAATAGAGCAAGCTGCACATTGCAAAAGTCAAATCTGATAAATATTTTGAGGGATTTATTCATTCACCTCGGGATTGTATCAAAAACTGAGTGAGTTTGACCTAAATTCTGCAATTCTCCTTTATTGTCACATTATTGAATCACTGAGAGTAAAGGTTGTTCTTTGAGTTAAAGGAACACTATGGCGTTAGGAATACAAAACTGAGTCGGGCTCCGACGACGACTGCATCAGCCGATGGGGGGGGGGGGGGGGGGGAGGGACCTGATGCCCATGCATGGCATTCTCAAATTAGACCTTTTCCATAGGAAAGCATTGAATCAATGGTTTCCTATTGGGTTTTGCATGACGCTGGATGCCCTAATGCAAAGTAAAATGCGTCTGTAGTGTCTGTATGGTAGACAGCCACTAGAGGCAGTCGTAACCCTACAATATAAACATTGCATGGCTAAGGGGGCAGGGGCAATGCACACAGACCACGTCAGTGTCATGGAGTGGTCTGGGTGCCTATAGTGTCCCTTTAACTCTTTTCATTAATATAATTAATATATTCAGTAGTGATCCTAGGAACAGCTAATGTATCTGTTAAATCACAACTTAAAAATGGTAGATAGTCAAGCTTTAATAGTGCTGCAGGAATCAGCGTGGTTACAGCGGCCATTTTAGTGGACGATATCTTTACAGCTGGTGGTAAAAGTTGCATCCATGTTCTATCCTAGCCCTAAGTACCAATAAAATGCAGAATCTCCGAACCCACTGTCACAACATTAAAAATGGTACCACAAAGAATGTCATGAGGAATGGCTCTACAGTGACAGCGTCATAAGAAATGGCTCTGCAGTGACAATGTCATGAGAAATGGCTCTGCAGTGATAACATAATGAGGAATGGCTCTGCAGTGACAACGTCATGAGGAATGGTTCTGCAGTGACAATGTCATGAGGAATGGCTCTACAGTGACAATGTCATGAGGAATGGCTCTGCAGTGACAACGTGATGAGGAATGGCTCTGTGTTGTGATGCTGTGACCTGATTAGTTCCAATACACTCAAGTGCAGAGGGTTTTTCCATGTACACTAACACAAGCTGGATTTGTAACCAATGGGGGGGGGGGGGGGGATTTGAGGGGGGAATGAAACCCTGCATGTGGGCTCTTTAGTTTCTTAATTTTACTTCAGGCAGCTGCCTATCACAAAAAGAAAGATAAGTAGTACGATACTCCCACTGGATACTTTGGGTGGAGGGGGGTGTGGAGAACAGACCTTTGCTACCATGCTACCTCCATTGGGTATGATTCAGGATCATATTGAATATCTGGCTGTGCAGTATGTGCGTGTTTCTGGCTCTGCGTTAACTAAGATCCCGGAGAGTATCAGTAGCACATTGTCCATGGACAGAGAGGAGGGGACATGTCATGGAAAGGCAGTAACATGTCATGACATATCCCGACCTCTCCGTTAGTGTAGGTGTCATCGAGCGCCAGGTGTTTCTGCAACCTGGCAATGCCTATGTTTCTCACCCTTGTCAATTGTGTGAATTTGTGCTTTAGCTCCCACAATATCAATATGATTTCAAAGTATCTGCTCTGTTACTGTGCCCTAGGACGTCTCCGTTGCAAGGACTTCCATCAGACTCTGGGATCAAGCTCTGCTCCAGTTGCAGTGTCTTATCTGTGTCTCTAACTGTTTGCATACAGTTCCAATGTTTGTTATTCCAGTGTTTCTATCTCCCCCAGCTGTTCCTACATACAGCTATTTCCCTTTAGCAAGAACCGTGGTCCATTATTAGTCCAACATCTCAATCTAAAAATTAACGAGACTGAGTAGTTAAAGATCTATCGGACGTGTGGAGCTTATTTGATACTTTGACAATCCATATACTGCGTAAAACCTCTAGGGCACCAAATAGACAAAATTATCTGAAATATTTCCTGTTTTTCTGTTCTGGCCTACATAGAGCAATTTACTTGCCAATTCGACACTATTTACTATTCGTGGAAAACACATTTTTGTTTACGGTTTAATAGCTCTGATTTTTAAGTAGATTTATTTGTTTTTTTTCTAACTGTTTACTGTTTTCATATATATGACAATGCGCCACTCTCTACGCTGAAAAGAAGACTTAGCGCCCAGATAACCGATATTTCCAATTGAAACCAAAAGCTATTTTCATTGCTCGTTGCAGCATGTAATTAAAAGAATGTATTTTTTTTTCAGATTTTACTGATTCTTTTAAACATATCACGAAATAAAGTCAATATTTTTTCAACACGTTAGAAAAAAAACAAGCCAATCAAACACTAGACGCTGGAGGCCTGTTCACTAAAGAGTGCCTTGTGGCAACTTGATAACGTTCGGAAGAAACGGAAGAAATACCCATCTTATCCAGCTCATATCTTAGTTAGAATTTAGCAAGTTGACTTTCAGATCCCTGCAACGTGCTGTTTAGTGAATAAATCCCAATGTATTGCGATACAGAATATGTATTAGAAAGTTGAAGCAAGCGAAGAAATGTGTCAATAAACCTCAGACTCCCATGTAGGTCAGAGTTAATTTGCCCCTTAAACTCTTGTCCACTCCATCTTGGCCCAATCTGCTACGTGCAGCTGAGAGCATGACAAGTGATAAGGAATGGAGCAGCCTACGAATGGAAGACTTCTGAATGCGGCGCCAGAATGGGCAAGGCAGCCTGTCTACCGTGCAGTCAGAACCATGTCCTCACCAGCACTAAAAACATATGACATCACCAGTGACCTCAACTTCCTTTCAGCCCCACGAAGGGGAGCTTGCTAGGGAGAGAAGAGAGAGGCTAAGGGAAAGTGCTGGTTATTTTGGCATGAGTACAGACTCCTGCAGAACCTCACAGCCTGCACATCAAACATACACAAAGCAAAGGCTCTTTCTTGTGTCTGACTATCTTATCTGAGGATGGGCTGGTGATAGCTTTGTGATGTCTGTCTTACAGTATGGTCGACTGCTGGCTAAAAGCGATCGCATGAAACTATCTGAGAATGTAGCCAAACTATTCCATGTTCATCGTAACTGCACATATTTTATATTGTTGACAATATCTTTATCGCAAATATTTTCCTCAAATTATTTCAAAACAGATATGATTTAATTTTAGCTTTCAGACTGAGGAATTCAAAGCATTCAATGTGATAGCTGAGGAAGCCTGCATTCTTGATACCATGAAAGGTAAAAAAACATAACGCATGCCTTGGTGCACAATGCGTAGTCGCCACTCTATTTTCTTGGAAGCGGGCAGTGGTGTTTAATATTTGTAGGTTCTAACGCTATTGGTTCCCAGTGTTCTATCAGTTTTATGCCAACATAGTATTTACTAGTTTGTGTATCTCGGCTCCTAGTAAAAGGCTCCATATTGTGGATTGCAATACAAACATCATTGCTGTGAGGTATTTAGTACGTTATGTTATCACAGCTGGGGGCAGCACAATGTGGTGCTGAAAGGGTACATTACATTAAATATAAAAATAAACATGAATGGGGTCAATGAGAAATCAGTATTTACCTGAGATAAATCAGCGGTTCCCTCACCCACACTTGCTTCTCTCCAGGTGAAACAGCTTAAATTAAAGCTACAGGGGACCCCTGTACCTCAAGATTAACCATGTGAGGCCTCCCATTTTTCCTTCATCTCTTTTGTGGCAGTATGGGGGGAAATAATGAACGGTGCAGGGTCGGGTGAATGGCCTCTATGATCAGTGGGGAGAGAGGTAATGAATTATGAGGTTCACACGCTTCATATCATTGTAATAACTAATAATAATTCAGTTAATTAAGAGGAATGCCTGATCTTCTGTCATTCCTCCTCCTAAATAGGACAAGGGAATGGCCAGTCACCAGGTCCTCAGTTATTAAACTTTACTGCTTCCCTCTGCTATCTAGGTCTCTATAGCCCCCAGCTATTAAACGCTCCCAATCCCACAACCTCTCCAATATAATATCACCCGAACTCTCTCTAATAAATATTAGGGGGTAGAATAACATTAAATATTTTGAGAAAATGTTAAAGATTTTTTTCACCCTTGCTTGCTAGGCTAATTTTGGTTCTTACGCTCCAGGTAGGGAGGCGACATTTAGCTCTGCCGATTTAATTCCCCAGTTTACAAGGTTATCATAACTCTACCATGAAGTACTTCTATTGCCCTCTTCCAGCAAAGTTCTACCACTCATCCAATTCATCCTGGTAAAACAAAAAACTCCTAATAATAATTGGCACAAAAAAATACAACTAATACGTACATATATAGTTTCTTATAAATTACCTTTTATAAAAATCACACTATGCCTCATGATTAAGCAACTGATTATGTTTAAGTGGGCTGGATAAGTAACTCATCAGTAACTCATCAGTGGAACTCATCAGTGGAACTAATGCAGTATGAATTGAAGGACTGACTGCATAACCCAAGTGGGTTATTTATGGGACTTACGGTTCTTTGAGACTTTGGGTTTAGGGGTCCAGGCCTTCAAGATTCTGTGGACCGTATCTCAGATCATTTTCAACCAAGCAATGTTATTGCTCCATTTCTGCTGGGAATTCGAAGTGAAGTGAAAGTGAATTTCAAAACTTAGGCCGAAGTAGCCATATTACAGAACATGATTAGGAAGTGTAGATTGTATTTTACTCCAAACTTTGTTTTCTCCAAACTATCTATTTTGTCTTTTGTATTTTAGAAGAAAAATAACAGAAAGGAACAAAAAAAGAGTTGAATCGGAGAAAGGAAGAGAAGAGGATACAGTTGGAGAAAAGTGAGTTTGGGTTGACAAAGTTGCTTTATAATTGAAATCCACTCATGTTAGTGAATTAACCTGCTTGCATCGCTCTTGTCGGGTATTGCAATGCATTTATAATGATTTGCAGGATTCATTTCCCAGTTCATAGAAACTGTTAGAAGCAGAACATGATAAAAACAACTAAAAAGGATAAATTAACGAAAAAACACTAGAAAAATGTGTGTATAGATAATCTGATGGCACAACATACAGATGTTTATAGCTGCCTAAACGTCAACATGTTTTTTTTTTTCTGAAACTGCTTTTTTCACAGTTTAGCAAAGAGTATTATTTGATCAAAATGTAATTAATATAAACAGACTGAAAGCACCACAGACTGGAAGTATTGGATAAACCAAGTCTACCAGATCAGCTCTACCTACGAAGCAATATCGCCATCTAGTGGTGAAAAGTCATGTTCGCTTATTTAGATTAAATAAAAACTTAGAGACCCATGAAACGAGACATGTTTATTTCTTTAAAAAGTGGGTGATACACTGTAATTAAAATTCACAAACTGAGCATTAAGGTGGCAGATCTCCAAATTAAGGGCTCAATTTAATATTGTTTTTCCAAATGATTTAATATTTGTGGGTGCACATTTCAAAAGATTTTTTTCAACATACTAGAATATATAACATGTATAAAGAAAATATATAAAAAAAATATTTTTAAATATTACAAAATGTTAATATTGTTCATTATATTAAATCATTTTCAAAGTTTAGTCAAAAATATTAAATCATTTGGAAAACTCCAAAATGTAGGGAAATATTAAATTGAAGCCAAAGTGTTTTGCACCAGCAAATTAATTATTTTAATCTCAGTTGTATGGGTTACGCAAGTGTCAAAATCCATTACCAGAGAGGGAAATGAGTGATTGTCTTAATGAAAGAGTCATTCTGTTAGCGAATTCTTCCACTAAATTAGAATTCTAGTCTTTGTGCTCCAGTGTTATGGTTAAATATAAAGTACAATAGCCGTATTTAAGTTCTGCAATATCTTTAATTCATATGGTCATTGCTGTATATTACTATGGCTGTGAGACACAGGGCCGGCAGCAAGACAGCAGGATGAGGATCAGGCTTGCATCTGACTGAGCTGATGCTTCAGGTTATGTAACGATCTAAGCAAACATAGAAACTAAATGAGAATGATCCTGTCCCCGTGTAATAGACTAAGCTGAGCAAACAGAAAAAAAACCTCTTATTTAGTGACATGGAACCAGATACTTTTTATTTGGCAAATGTTGCTCTATGATGTCTAATTAAATTTTGTCCATGAAACTTTTCATAAGACATTTTTCGACCAGCTAATATTGATTGGAATCAGAACAATGTATTGTTGACTATTATTCATAACTGCAGGCTGTCTAGCTATCGCTGTGCATGTCCGTGCGGCATGGGAGCACGCTGTGCGGCATAGTTGCAGAATAAGACAGCCACTAGAGGGCACTTCCTGGTTCCTAGCACAGGAAACCTGTGCTAGAGCGTCGCTGGACGTCCTCACGCTGTGTGAGGACCTCCAGCGTCGCTCAAAACCCCATAGGAAAGCATTGAAATGATTTTCAATGCTTTCCTATGGGGAGACGTAATGCGCATGTGCATGATCTCCTCGGCCGGTGGGCGGGATCAGTCTCGCCCACCGGCCGACGCAATGGACAGGAGGAGCGTCGCGGAGGAGGAGACAGCGGCGAGGGACAACGCCGCTGCCTCAGGTAAGTGACTGAAGGGGTTTTCACCCCTTCAGTAACCGGGGATTGGGGGGTGGGAGGGAAAGGGACCCTTCAGTGCCAGGAAAACAGATCGTTTTCCTGGCACTGGAGTTTAACTTTAAGCATGGCGTGCCATGCATCTTGTATGTGAGCACCTTCTCTAATGACGACTTGGCCCCAGAGCAGGACTAACCGTATTGTGAACCTAGGCTTTTACCTTGGGCCCAGAGAATAGACTGTGGCCCCAGAACCATGAATTTGCCTGGCCATATTCACCATCCCTATGTGAATAAAGAAGGGGGTCCAAAACTGGCAAACTGTCTAGGCCCCTGTGGGGTCGTAATCTTTTTCTGTTTGACCCTAATTTCCGTTCATAAGAATATTAGGTGCTGGGCTCAGACCTCGTTCATTAAGTCTATGGGGAGTTTTGATGCTCAGTCCTGCCCTGCTCGGCCCTTGGCCAAGCTCTGTCTGTATATTTTCTGAGTAGTGGTGTGCCACATTTTGTTTGTTTGTTCTTGCTAGTTCCTGGCCAGATACTGTGACCATTTCACTTTGGTAGTTATTCTGGTTCTGTGGATGTGATGATATATCCCAGTGTTCCGTTGTGTTCAATATTTCCAGCTTTTCATTGTCCTAGCCTAATTGCACAATAGTTGGTATTTTGGTTCGGGACTGCACTTATTGGTGGGATCAGTCTGATATGAAAGTGCTATAGGTTCTGTAAAAAAAAAAAAAAAATTGAGACCAGAGCAGGTTTTAACCGAAGGGCAAGCTACTGAGTTTCTCTAAGCTTTTTCCTGTGCTCAGAGTTCTCATATAATGTCATATAGTCCACATGCCCTAATCACCCATTTTCCCTAACCCTCAATTTAAGCCCTTCCAAAAATTAAACAAACACTTTCCTTAATCCCAAATGAAAGTCTAAACATGAAAAAAAAAAAAAAAAAAAACCCTTCTGGTTCTGGGTTTGATAATGACTGGAGGTAGAGTTACACCTCTTCAGAGCGAAAGGCTGCATGTACAGACTCAACGCACCATAATCACTGGAAATCACTGGACTGGTCATGGTGCTTGGAGTAACTCTTTAACCCCTTAAGGACACATGCCATGTGTGACATGTCATGATTCCCTTTTATTCCAGAAGTTTGGTCCTTAAGGGGTTAATTGCCCCTCATAAAACTGCAAATCCTGCTCCCTTTCCCCCTCAGGAGGCAAAGCAGAAAAAGTGAAACAGATTAAACCTAAATAATTTGTGATACATTTTACGAGTAGAATTCCATTTGTAGTGGATTTCCATTTATTTCCCGATAAGCTCTTGGGACAGAATGACTGGTACTTTATGTTTGCTGGTGCATGTTAAATTTGTTTGTAACCAATATATTTACTGTGACTATTTTTGTCATAATAAATATTCTTTTATTACAGGGACACTATTGTCACCAGAACCACAACAGCTTAATGTAGTTGTTTTGTTGTCTATAGCCTGTCCTTGCAGTGTTAGCACTGTTAATACTGCCTTTTCAGAAACAGAGTGCTTCCTGCTGTAGGAGTTGCTGAAGTAGACCACTGTGTGAGGCAGAAGGAGGACGTTACAGAGAGCAGACGGGAGGCATCAGGGCAGTTGTGTGTCCCACTAGGATAATCGGACCAATACAATATGTACCAACATATACTGAGACCAACAATTGTGTTTTAAGAGCCTAATTGGATGCCCTTACTGAATCACAAGATGAGCAAGAGAGAGAGACAACTTAATCCAACCTAAACCGAGCAAAATGGCAGCTGTAAAGTTTGATCTTTCGTACTGCATTCCCAATTTTGTAACATCCTATTGATTTATGTGTAAACTAATCCCTGTCAGACCCTCTTCCTTTCTGTACCCTGGCACCACACCTTCGCCTCAATAAAATGGTCAAATTGAAAAAAAAAATACCAACTAATACCAAGTTTGGAAATAATTCATTGTCTGGGAGCCATCAGGAGAAGCTTTGGTATGAGTTGGTATGCTCTATTCATGAGGAATGAGGATGCCCAACACAGACAGATCAGAGTCAAACTACCTGCAAATGGTTGGCATTTAAACATGAAAATAATCAATCTCAGCATTATTAAAATCTTTATTGATATCCATAAATATAGCTGGAGATTTTGCAACTGGTGAGAAAATAATGATTTCTGAGTATGGAAGCGATTATCATCATCCGGTGTAGCGTATTCATTTCCCCCCCAAAAAAATTAATCTGGCACACAGTAATTTCTCATGTTACTTGAACAGAGCCCCAGCCAGTAGGTGTCCTGGATACATTCTCCTTTTTCTTTACCGCAGTTACAGGAATCCTTTGGGACTTGTACTGTTAACAAAAAAATATTTTAATTAGGAATAATGGCGACATATTAAAAACATTCCCTTTGTATCTTTTTATAAATATATGCATAGCTAGCTGGTAAGGGGTTAGAGGGGCAAATATCATTGGGTATAGGAACCCAGGGAGATGAAGGCACATTTCTTGGATTTAAACCCAATATGGTTTTATGGGGTAGAGGAAAAGGGGTCATACATCTACTAGTTAAAGCAACATGACAGTTCATGTTAGAGATGTGACAGTTCCTTATTCCTTTACCCCAGTAAACGCTACTGCAGTGTTTACTGTGGTGAATATATGGCAGAGGTAAGTACAAATGTACTTACCTCCACTGCCCTTCCATCATTGTGGAGACTTATATACTTCAGGGTGCCTCAAGCACACTGAAAGAATTTACTTAGACCATCTGGATACCAGATCCGGAGGTCTATAGTAAGTACTGGAGTAGGAAAGATGGGATTACCAAATCAATTAATGATAGGACCGTAAAGAGTCCTTAGCAAAAATAACAAAATAGGTGGTCAAATACCCGAATTGGGTAAAAAATCTCGCCACAATGGCTCACCTCAAACTATCTTGGTCAATGGAGTACTTTATAGATTTGTCTTAAGATAGCTACAGATATTAGACTTTAATCATGGAAGGTCAATTCTGATAGCTACAGACAGCAGATAAGCTTAGCTCCAAGTTGCTAAGTAAAGTATTGACTAGAAACACTGGTCTTAAGGCTGGGAGCAGACTTAGTTGCAAAGCTCTATAGGCCACAGCTAGCGTCTGTGGAATTATCTAAATAGAGTCAACAGAATTAAAACGTAGTCTTGCAAATAATCAACAGTTCAAAACTGCAAACATACCCACCCATATGAGGGCTAGATATCTGTAATGAGACCTACTTGTAATGTCTAAGGCTCTCAGTATATCTTACCCATATTATATGAAAAAAACTGGGGGGGGGGAATTGAAACAGCTTGCAGGACTGTAGTACTAAGTCTAAGAGAATATAGTTAACTGCTCCCAGGCAACATGTCCAGTGTGATGAGGTGAAAAATAAACCCTTTTCTTTCCTTTCACTTATTTTTTCACTAGGGCACTGTCACTATGTTTAGGTAACCAACAATCTAAGTATGGTTCTACACATTAGATCACTCTAATTTTCACTTTCCTTATTTTTCACCTCATCACACTGGACATGTTGCCTGGGAGCAGTTAACTATATTCTCTTAGACTTAGTACTACAGTCCTGCAAGCTGTTTCAATTTCCCCCCCAGTTTTTTTCACATAATATGGGTAAGATATACTGAGAGCCTTAGACATTACAAGTAGGTCTCATTACAGATATCTAGCCCTCATATGGGTGGGTATGTTTGCAGTTTTGAACTGTTGATTATTTGTAAGACTACTTTTTAATCCTGTTGGCTCCATTTAGATAATTCCACAGACGCTAGCTGTGGCCTATAGAGCTTTGCAACTAAGTCTGCTCCCAGCCTTAAGACCAGTGTTTCTAGTCAATACTTTACTTAGCAACTTGGAGCTAAGCTTACCTGCTGTCTGTAGCTATCAGAATTGACCTTCCATGATTAAAGTCTAATATCTGTAGCTATCTTAAGACAAATCTATAAAGTACTCCATTGACCAAGATAGTTTGAGGTGAGCCATTGTGGCAAGATTTTTTACCCAATTCGGGTATCTGACCACCTATTGTGTTATTTTTGCTAAAGACTCTTTATGGTCCTATCATTAATTGATTTGGTAATCCCATCTTTCCTACTCCAGTACTTACTATAGACCTTCGGAACTGGTATCCAGATGGTCTAAGTAAATTCTTTCACTATTCTCTATTTAGGGGTTAAGCCCCAGGACACCTCTGGAGTGTCCAAACTAGGTGAATCTCTGCCAGTGTTGAGGAGTTCCATCAGTTGGACCCACCAACAAGGGCAGGGATACATTTCTTTGCCTCAAGCACACTCATGAACGCTCAGGTATCTAGTGTAGAAATGCCATACATGTACTCCAAGCATTAACTAATTTACATGCTATACACAGTTCTTCTGTGAAATAAAGTGGGATGTCTGTTGGCAGAGTACAGTAGGAGGGAGACGGCAGGCAAGATTTGTGTAGAGCTCTGCTAGCTCAGCACTGTGTGTTTGCTGGTTCATAGATCTCTGTCCTGCTGTTCCAATCATACTTATGGAGGTTGCCGAGATGTTGGACCAAGTCCAGTAGTAATCGTCAATCAAACCTATATAGCCCATGTTTCACTTGCATATCTGTGAGCTATGTTTGTTAACAGAGGCCATTCATTTGTACTTGACAAGCAGGCTATAAGTTGCCAACTCTACTCTGAATATATGGGTACATTTATATTGTCATTTGGGAACACCGAACAAATCTAAATACAAGATTAAAATTATGTACAAGTTCAGTTTTAATTATTCACTTGGAAATCAACTACAGAAATAGGCCACGGCTATACATTATTATAAACAATTTTTAATTACACAGTATACTCTGTCTTACATAGCAGTGACAGAAGTAATGTAGAGAGGGCCGTGGTGCAAGAAATGTTTTTGGGCTCCCCTCTAGTGTAAGGTAGGCCAAATGGTAGATCCTCCTCTGTCATACAACTCCCACAATGCTGTGCCAGCTGGGGATCTACAATTTGTCCATTCTTGCAGGGTTGTATTTGTGTGCAGTGTTTGTGTGTTTGAATGTAAGCATGTTTTTTTTTATAGAGTATGTGTGTGCACGTAGAGTGTATTTTGTAGGTGGTGTTGCCAGATATACTTACATGTCATTGTTTTTATATTTGCAGCCAACCTACTCTTAGCAACCTACTCTTAGTGTGGGAGTTGTCTCTCTCCTTGCTCTCACTTCCTCCCAGCATCGCTGATGTAAAGTGCATGAGCCACCCAATGGGTTCCCAAAGTGTCGGCCCCGGTGCCACCGGCTGCAATAGTGGTAGTTCCGCTGTTGTTAGTTACATAGTACACTGTTTTCTTTGTTTATGATCAGGATTCCAGAGTATAGAGTATAGAGTATAGAGTATAGAGTGTAGTCAAACAGTTAAACGTTAAGTCAAAATTTATTTCTGGGAAAAGAAGCTTTCAAATGTACTTAAGGACGCCAAGAATGGTGCATGGTCATGGAAGCTTTGGAAGTTTAGGTTTAACTAGCCCATCGAATTACCAAGATGAAATTGTATTTGTGTTCTCACAATTAGGCAAAGCCAAATGGACGTTGGCTGCTATCTGTCAGGATCGGGTCAGGGATCCAACACGCAAAGTACAAACAGGTACAGGGTACGTATACCGGACCTTAGAATGGCCGGACTAACGTACAGAGAGTATAGAGAATGGTCAGAGACAAGCCGAGGTCGAGGGAACGAGAGGACAGGTAAGCGAGTAACAAGCCGGGTCAAGGATAACAGAGGTAAACAGAGTAAGTCAAACAAGCCGGGTCGTAACCAAAAGGATAACTGAAAAACACCAGAGCACTGTGTGACTAGACAGGCTAGAACCACGACAGGGCAATGAGCAACAGGGCGAAGTATGTTTAAATAAGCTGGCTAGAGAGGATAGACACGCCTCCGACGAGTCCTGATTGGTCTCCAACGGATTGAGTGACAGGTCGTTCCGGATTGGCGTCATGACGTCGGTCTCCGGGCACCATGCTACATATGGAAGTAACTCCCTCGCGGCCGGCGTTTATGTGAACGGGTCGACCGCGAGGAACAGGAGAAACATGGCGTCCGGACGGATAAACGTCTAAGTCTCTACCTCTCTCAGAGGTAGAGACCTCAGGTACCCTGACAGTACCCCCCCTCTCAGATACGCCCACCGGGCGGAAGGAACCGGGACGAGATGGGAAGCGGGAGTGATACGCCCTGCGGAGACGAGGAGCATGAACATCCTCTTGAGGTACCCAACTCCTCTCTTCAGGACCATAACCCTTCCAATCGACCAGATATTGAACCTTCCCCCGTGAGATTCGAGAATCAATAATAGAGTTAACCTCATACTCCTCCTGACCCTCCACCTGAACAGAGCGAGGAGGGGCTGTTGTGGAGGAAAATCTGTTGCATATAAGTGGTTTCAGCAATGAAACATGAAACGAGTTAGGGATGTGTAAGGTAGTAGGAAGAGCTAGACGGTACGCAACTGGATTGATTCGAGTCAGTACCCTGTAAGGACCAATATAACGGGGAGCGAACTTCATGGAGGGCACTTTTAAACGGATGTTCCTTGTGCTCAGCCATACCCTATCACCTGGAACAAAGACCGGAGCCGCCCTTCTACGTTTATCAGCGTGTTTCTTAACCAGCATAGAATTGTGCATAAGGATTTGTCGAGTTTGGTCCCACAACTTCCTCAAATTGGCCGCATGAACATCAACCGACGGCACCCCCTGGGAAGGAGAAGCCGAAGGAAGAATAGACGGATGAAAGCCATAATTCATGAAGAAGGGGCTTGAATGAGTAGAATCGCAGACGAGATTGTTGTGTGCAAACTCCGCCCAAGGAATCAAACCGACCCAATCGTCCTGGTGTTCGGAAACAAAACATCGTAAATATTGTTCGATTTTCTGGTTGGTACGTTCAGCAGCTCCGTTAGACTGAGGATGATAGGCAGAAGAAAAGTTCAACTTGATACCTAGTTGTGAACAGAAGGCCCTCCAAAATCGGGAAATAAATTGAGAGCCTCTGTCAGATACAATTTGGGAGGGTATCCCATGTAGACGAAAAATCTCCCTAGCGAATATCTCTGCCAATTCGGGAGAAGACGGTAGTTTAGGCAGAGGAATGAAGTGAGCCATCTTAGTGAATCTGTCAACCACGGTGAGAATAACAGTCTGTTTTTTAGAGATAGGTAGATCGACAATAAAGTCCATGGCCAAACAGGACCATGGTTTCTCTGGAACCTCTAAGGGATGCAGGAATCCACAAGGGAGTGTATGGGGTTGTTTGGTTTTAGTACAAACCTCACAAGCAGCGATGAAATCTTTAGTATCTTTACGTAAAGCAGGCCACCAGAAGTCTTTGGAGATTAAAGCAAATGTTTTGCGAATACCAGGATGTCCCGCCATCTTGCTGTTATGGAGACACTGCAACAGTTCCAGTTGAAGAGCAGGAGGAACGAAATGTCGACCCGCAGGAGTCTGTTTAGGTGCTAGATGTTGCAGCTTAATGATCTTGGCCAGTAACGAGGAGTGAATCCTGAGATTCGTATTAGCAACAATATTGCATTTCGGAACTATAGAAGAAAGAACCGGTTCCGGTATAGTAGAAGGTTCATATTGGCGAGATAAAGCATCGGCTTTAGAGTTCTTAGAACCAGGTCTGTAAGTCAGCACATAATTAAAGTGAGTCAGGAATAAGGACCAACGCGCTTGCCTAGAAGACAGACGCTTGGCCTCCCCAATATAGGACAAGTTTTTGTGGTCCGTCAAAATAGTAATAGGGTGTAAGGTCCCCTCCAATAAATGTCTCCACTCCTTTAAGGCTTTAATGACCGCTAACAGTTCCCTGTCACCGATGTCATATCTGCTCTCAGGCCCAGAAAGTTTCTTGGAAAAAAAACCACACGGGTGTAGTGGTTTATCCACCCCTAACCTTTGTGACAGAACCGCACCTACTCCTGTCTCAGTGGCATCGACCTCGAGTAGAAACGGCAAAGTCGTATCAGGATGGACTAAAATTGGAGCAGAGGCAAAAAGTTCTTTGAGATTCTTGAAAGCAACGAGAGCTTCAGTAGACCACGTCTTAGTATCCGCCCCCTGTTTGGTCATATTGGTAATGGGCGCAATAATAGACGAGTAACCCTTAATGAAGCGCCTATAATAATTAGAGAACCCAATAAACCTCTGAATAGCCTTGAGTCCCTTAGGCAATGGCCAATCTAGAATAGACTGGAGTTTGTCAGGATCCATCTTAAAGCCTTCCCCAGAAATCACGTATCCCAGAAAGTCTATCTGGGTCTGGTCAAAACTGCATTTCTCCAACTTACAGTATAAACCGTGTTGGAGAAGTTTGTGTAACACCTTTCTGACCTGTCTATGGTGAGTCTCAATCTCTCTAGAGTGTATGAGTATGTCATCCAGGTAGACAATAACACAATCATGTTGGAATTCCCTAAGAACTTCATTATCAAATCTTGAAAAACTGCAGGTGCGTTGCAAAGACCAAAGGGCATGACCGTGTACTCATAATGACCATAGCGGGTATTAAACGCTGTCTTCCACTCGTGGCCTTGCTGAATTCTCACCAAGTTATATGCCCCTCTGAGATCCAACTTGGTGAAAATTTTGGAATCCTTTAGCCGGTCAAAGAGCTCGGTAATCAGGGGAATAGGATAGGCATTTCTGATGGTTATCTTATTCAAACCTCGGTAATCGATGCAAGGTCTGAGTGAACCATCCTTCTTTTTAACAAAAAAAAATCCAGCCCCGGCAGGAGAGGAAGATCTCCTAATGAATCCCTTGTCTAAATTCTCCTGAATATACTCCTCTAAAACAGCATTCTCTTTAGTGGATAGAGGGTATACATGACCCCTGGGCGGCATGGTACCAGGCAATAGATTAATTTTACAATCAAATGTCCTGTGTGGGGGTAGCGTATCAGCGTTCTTCTTGTCGAACACTGCTTTTAAATCCAGGTATAGAGAGGGTATCTGTATCCCCTTAGACTGGGTAGAACTGTCTGGTGTGTTAATTACAGCCAATGGAGATACCCTGCGTAAACACCTCTCCTGACAACCCTGACCCCATGAGAGTATTTCCCCTAACTCCCAATCGATAATAGGATTATGTCTCCTTAACCATGGGTACCCCAGAACTATGGGAACAGAAGGAGACGAAATGAGCATAAGTGATAAGTTCTCCTCGTGTAAGATACCAACAGTTAAGTTAATAGGTATAGTCTCACGCGAGATAACAGGCTCGAGTAGCGGTCTACCATCTATGGCCTCAACGGCCAAAGGTATCTTTCTTAACTGGGATGGGATAGTGTGTTTAGTAGCAAAGGCTTGGTCGATAAAATTCTCAGCAGCACCGGAATCTATCAAGGCCATGGTCTTTAGCACTCCCTTCTCCCACGTTAAAGAAACTGGTAACAGCAACCTGTGATTTTTATAATCATGAGTAGAGGACAAAATAGAAACACCCAAGGCCTGTCCTCTAGAGAAACTTAGGTGCGGGCGTTTCCCGAGCGAATAGGACAATTCAGGCGCAAGTGACCGCTGACTCCACAATACATACATAATCCCTCCCTTCTCCTGTACTGTCTCTCCTCCTCTGAAAGGCGAGTATTGCCTATCTGCATAGGTTCAGGAAACAGTGAGGTATTGGAATCAGGACTTTGAAATGCGGGTGCTAACTTAAAGGTAGGTCTAAGATTCCTCTCTCGAGTGTTCTGTCTCTCTCTTAAACGCTCATCAATGCGAGAAATGAACGAAATTAAGTCCTCTAAATTCTCAGGCAGCTCCCTAGTAGCAACCTCGTCAAGAATAACATCTGATAACCCGTTCAAAAATACATCTATATAAGCCTGCTCATTCCACTTGACTTCTGCCGCCAGAGACCTGAACTCTAGTGCATAATCCACAAGTGTTCGGTTCTCCTGTCTCAGGCGCAACAGTAATCTGGCTGCATTGACCTTCCTACCAGGCGGGTCAAAAGTTCTTCTAAAGGCAGCTACAAAGGCATTATAATTATATACCAACGGGTTATCGTTCTCCCATAATGGGTTGGCCCATCTCAGAGCTTTCTCAATGAGTAAGGTGATAATAAATCCAACCTTTGCCCTATCGGTAGGATAGGAGCGAGGTTGCAATTCAAAATGAATACTGATCTGGTTTAAAAAACCACAACACTTCTCCGGTGAACCACCATAACGTACTGGTGGGGTAATACGGGAAGAGGCACCTACAGTGGCACCTCTAGGCCTGAATTTACAGAGGAAATTGGAGTAGTATGCGTCTCCTCTGGTGGGTTATTAGCACGAGATAATAACGCCTGTAGTGCTAAGGCCATTTGGTCCATTCTGTGTTCCATGGCATCAAACCTGGAATCAGAGGGACAAACCTGACTGTTTGTACCTGCAGGATCCATTGGCCCTGTCGTAATGTCAGGATCGGGTCAGGGATCCAACACGCAAAGTACAAACAGGTACAGGGTACGTATACCGGACCTTAGAATGGCCGGACTAACGTACAGAGAGTATAGAGAATGGTCAGAGACAAGCCGAGGTCGAGGGAACGAGAGGACAGGTAAGCGAGTAACAAGCCGGGTCAAGGATAACAGAGGTAAACAGAGTAAGTCAAACAAGCCGGGTCGTAACCAAAAGGATAACTGAAAAACACCAGAGCACTGTGTGACTAGACAGGCTAGAACCACGACAGGGCAATGAGCAACAGGGCGAAGTATGTTTAAATACCCTGGCTAGAGAGGATAGACACGCCTCCGACGAGTCCTGATTGGTCTCCAACGGATTGAGTGACAGGTCGTTCCGGATTGGCGTCATGACGTCGGTCTCCGGGCACCATGCTACATAAGGAAGTAACTCCCTCGCGGCCGGCGTTTATGTGAACGGGTCTACCGCGAGGAACAGGAGAAACATGGCGTCCGGACGGATAAACGTCTAAGTCTCTTCCTCTCTCAGAGGTAGAGACCTCAGGTACCCTGACACTATCACAATAAAACAGTGCAGCAAGGGAGCAAATTCTGTGGACAACTCTGTTGATGTGACAAGACGCCCTTTGGAGGTGACCACAATAAAGTATAAATTTGAGAAGGCTTTGGATAGAAATGTCACTTTAATTCTAATTTTCATTTGGAACAGAGCAGATTTATGATGTGCATTGTGAGTACATACATCAAAGCAGTATCTCTTCAATTGCTTAGTTTTGACACTGCATTTTTTAAGATTGTGTTTATCACATTAATTTAGCATCATATATATTTACTATGCTCTTACAACAGATTATTGAAATACACTTTAGCTCATTCAGCACTGGCACTATTTACGTTGTCTCCCATGCTGGATTTAGTGTAGGACCCACCAATATTGGGGTACTGTGAAGTAGTGGTGGGCTTAGCACAATATGGCCATATGGTGGAACTGAATCCCCAAAGCATAAGTGGCCCAGAGTCAGTATAATATTAAAACGTTACTTTTAATAAAACACTGAAAAGGATCTTATAAAAGAATATACACATGGGGGCGGAGCTAGCGCTTGAACTAAACGGTCGCATATCCCTCGAGCTCTGACCATAGGCACCCAAAAAACGTTAAAAATCAAGCAAATACCCCAAATTTTGCGGGCACCACTGGACCCACAAACGGCACAAGCAGCAATGGGCCGTAAAAGCAAAAAACAAAAAGCAGACAAGCCGAGAGCCGGAGCAACCATAGGAGACCTGTGGCGGCAAGCACATGGCGCCTCACAATCCCAGCTATCACACTACATGGGAGAGAGCTCCGACTTCTCCGATGACCAGACCATGGGGTTGGAGGACTTCCACATACCTGCACCAAGGGCACAGACATCGCCCCCGGCACTCAACCGGCTGCAGCACCGGTCACTAAGGCGGATATGCAAGAGCTCCTGGCGGGCCTGCGGCGTGATATTCAGGCGGATGTGGCCAGGCTCAGAAAAGACCTGCTAGGCCTCACAGGCCGCATGGGCAAGTTCGAGGAGAATGCCCGCGCCGCCACTACGCAACTCACCCAGATGCAACAGGAGCTACACACGCTCCAAAGGCAACACAATACACTGGAGCAAAGATATGCAGCTATGGAGGACTCCAGACGCCGCAACAACATGAAACTCAGAGGGGTGTCGGAGAGTGTGCCGGACGCTGAGCTACCACACTTCCTCAGACGGCTCCTGAGTGCACTCCTGACCCCCAGACAAGCCAAATCGGTGGCAATTGATGGCACATTCCGGATCCCCAAGCCGTCCCGGGCACCGGCCATGGCCCCAGAGGCCCTCAGAGGACAAACACCATACCAATTCGAGACCTCTCAGCTCACCTTTTATGCGGATCTCTCAGGGGGTACCCTAGCTTGGAGGAAAACACTGCAGCCCTTCACCACGTTCTTACAAAAAAAGGGTATCACTTACCGATGGAAAACGGCTCACACGCTGATGGTCACAAAGGACAGTGCTACCTATCCGGTCCACAATATTGGAGAGGTAGAGGCGACCCTGGTGAAGTTGGGCTTCCCAAAGGACTCACTCCAGACGGAGAGAACGCAAGTAGCGGCCCAGCCCCACATCTGGAACCCAGCTGGCACGGCACCATTCGTACCCAGAAAGCCCACAGGGGACACAGGCGCAGCGACCAACGCAGGACTATCCGCAAGAGATCCACAGCGCTAGGCCTCCAGCGGGGCACCCCCTACTGCCTGATGCGGGCTGAAGGCTCACTGGACATAGTACTGGACTCCCTACTGTAGCTAACAATAATACTATCCTTGTTGCTTTTGTTGTGTTTTTGTTTATTTTTTATTGTTCCTTTCTCCTTGTTTATCTCTATTTTACACCAAACGCTGCACATCTGGGTGCACGCCGTGCGCCCGCCTTATGACCACTAAACTGCTCACCGCACAGCCACCACCATGCAGGGGCTAGAACAGGGTAAGAGGCACAGACTATAGGGCACACGGACCTTCCCTATCCTCCCTCCCCCCCAGCATTATCAGCACACACTGCCCCCCCTGACAGAGGGCCACGGGCCACAACTTAAGGACAAAGCCCCACGGGGTAGAGGCTACGTAGCCTTCTAGTGACGACCCGACGGGGACCCACCGAACCCCACAAATCACATCTCCCCCGCGCATGATACACACACTAGTACACGAATGACCCACAATACTTGACCCACAACATTGCTCAAGACCAAGCGACCGCACATTACGCACACATTAAGCATGAATGTGTATAGATAAACCTAAACCCACGCAAGTCTCCTCAATTACAACACAACTGTTTGCATTATCATTTGAAATGTGTAGTGACGCCACCTTATGGTATAGGACGGCCTTAGTATTGTTAATTGTTACGTGTTTTCTTTTTGGGCGTGTTGTTTCCTGCAGTACAGCATATATACGAGTAGCGAAACCTGCAAAAGCTTTCACGACACTACAACTACCCGAGCAAAATTAAACTAGCTCTGTTAAACATATGTTGTTATAGAGGCATGTAATATGTTTAAGTTATTCATACCATAACCGCACATATCTGAGCGTCTCACAGTTACCGCTTCAACCGTATACCTATGCACACCGAAAATGCATGTATCACTTGTGCCCTAGATATTTTAAAAATGTGTGCAATTACATTTTGTACTTTAACCCTAACAAAAATGTGCAGGCACAGCAAAATGAAGCAAAGAAATCACTCTTAAGATGAAACTTCTGATGTAATCTGTCTCGTTGTAACTTTTGCATGTTCCTGCAATCGTTATTGTGACGATGCAGGATGTTATGTTCACTCACGCACAACAAAAATAAAGAATTAAAAAAAAAAAGTATATACACATAGCTTAGGTGAGATTTATCATCAAAATAGCATTGTGTCAAAGGAAGATGTATCGCCAGATTTGTGATACATGTAAGTGCTAGGATTTGGTGCAGTATCATTTAAATAAAATGGTGGGGGGAAAAACACACAAAGAAAAGTAAAGTTGGTGAGGAGGGAGGTGGGAGTGGGGGGGGGGGGCACTGTATGTAGCTTAAGATGGGTCCAATTAAATTCAGTATTGTTAAACTGATATGGAGAAACCACGTCTCTGGACAAACAATATGGCATATTCACTAAATGCTGGACTCAGAATACACATGACAGTAGTATACTATTAGTACTTTATTAACCTGGACTTAACCTACACCATGAATGATTTCTGAGGTGGTGTTGGTGGGTATTAACCACTTCAGGAAAAATGAATAGCTACAATATAAAATGTAAAAAATAGAATGAATAGATAAAAATAGTAGCTTACTGGTGGTTACAAACGGTTGGTAAGGTCCAAGAGAGCAGATGAGCAGCAGAATAGTAACTCTAAGCTGATGCAAAGGGACAGTGATAGACAGAAGCAGAAAATGCTAGATAAATCCTAAATAGCCGGAATAAGACTAAACCCTGTTGTGCCTTTGAGGGCACCGCGCTAGGATACGTATTGCTGAAGCCCCCATATGCAGGCTAGCAATTTATAACCCAGAGTCCCTCAACAATAAGTAACCGGTCGGGAGTGTCAAAGAGGAAAACAATAGCAAAGTGTTCCTCAACCTCAATAATTATAAAATATGTCCATGTGTACAGTGAACACAAATCTCAGGGGGAACACCAAGAGCCCCTGACCTGCTCGTTCGCCAGTATTGTGCATCAGAGGGAAATAATTTGTTTAACAATACTGGATATAATTGGACCCTTCCTAAGCTACATACAGTGGTACCCTCCACCTCACCCCCTCCCCACTTTATCCTCTTTTTTGTGCTTTTTTCCCACCATTTTGGTTTTTATATTATTTAGGTGATAATATTTTACCAAATCCTAGAACTTACATGTGTCACAATTTAATCAATACACCTTTTCAAATGATATCCTTAAACCTTTGACACAACACTCTTATGATGATAAATCTCACTTAAGCTATGTGTATATAAAGTTTTATACGATTCATTTTAGTATTTAATTAAAAGTTAAGTGTTAATAGTAAACTCACTATGGGCCACCTATGCCTTGTACATTAACTCCCAGGAAAACACTCTGCTATTTTTCTTTTTTGCATTATTCTGTTTATGTTAACAGGGGTTACTATTTTGTTTTGTATTGTATCCCCATATTTGTTTGCTGAGATAGGTGATTTTAAGTAGCCTTATAAAATGTGCACGCTGTCCCTTTATCTCTATTATAGTTGTGAGAGGAGGTAGTGTCAGACTGTTGTGCATTCCTAATAAAACATATTTTTACTACTTGTGTGCTAATAGGTCTAAACGAATGTGAAATATTGCAAGTTAAAAGATACAGTTTGTTCTGTAACATCCCTTCTCTATTTCTATGGCTGAGCTAATAAATTAAAATGGTATACATTTACAGAAATGTTATTTTTATGTATACATGAAAATAGTGGTTTAGTATCAATTTTGTGTACCACCTATATATATCCTATGTTTCGGTAAAGATTTACTCATTTTTTTGAAGAGTAAAAGTGAAGTAAGATAATGTTATTGCATATTGAATATTCACACTTACTAACCAAAGTTGTAGGCATAGAGGTTAAGACTAGGACTATGCCAGTCAATAAATGGTGAAGAACTATGGGAATTGGAGTCCACAAACCATTGCTCTAGCAGTCCCTTCTGTGATGCACAGAGAAAACTGCCTGTAAGATTTTCCAACCACTCTTATGTATCAAGTATATAGAACAGATCAGGCCATTAAGCTGCTATAATATCTCTGAACAACGTGTTAAACATCTAAAATCGCCTGTGTAATAAAACAGATATCAAACATCCTATATACAGGTTTTGACTCCATCCATCCATACCTGGAAAGCTGGTGCTCAGGATGAATAAGGCAAACAGGATCCCTAATAACCTCATTCTGTATCGGATCTTCCCAACATTTAGTGTCAGCGCAGGAGCTTCCCTCTGAAGGTATTGGCTGCTTGCAGTGTGTTTTATAATATGTTGGTTTAATTGTATGGGGATGGGTGGATGTTTAAAGCTTTCTCTGTGTTTCTGCCAAGATTTGCTCACTAAATGGCAAGACTTGGTGAGGTCTGACGTAAAGAGTTAGTACAGGTTTTTACAATGACGAGCCACAGCATTAAAGCCACAGACAGGTGACGCGAGTAACATTGATTATATTGTTCTAAAATGAGAATATGTGTAAAGGAGTCATTATCAGACTGGAGCGGTTTAAAAGGAGTCCAAGAGAAATGGGATTATTTAAAAGTTGCACTGCTGAAGGCAACAGAAAATTGCATTAGGCTTGTCAGGAAAAACAAAAAATTCAAGAAACCACTGTGGTACTCCGCAGATGTGGCCAAAATAATAAAAAAACAAAAAGTTAGCATTTAGTAATTATAAAAAAAACCCAGAGTGAGGAAGACCGAATGATCTATAAGATTAGGCAGAAAGAGGCTAAGCAAGTTATAAACGCTTCCAAATCACACACAGAAGAGAAAATAGCACAGTCAGTAAAAATAGGGACAAACATTTTTTAGATACATAAATGAGAAAAGAAAAGTAAAACAAGGATTAGTTAGATGAAAGCGTAGTGGTGTACTAGCAAAACCATTAACAGATTTATTTAACCAATCATTGTTAACAGGAGTAGTCCCAGAAGATTGGAAGTTAGCGAATGTTGTGCCCATTCACAAGAAAGGTAATAGGGAGGAGTCGGGCAACTATAGGCCAGTAAGCCTTACTTCAGTAGTGGGGAAAGTGATGGAAACCATGTTAAAGGATAGGATTGTTGAACATCTAAAAACACATGGATGTCAAGATCAGAGACAACTTGGGTTTACTTCAGGGAGATCATGCCAAACGAATCTTACTGATTTTGTTGGATTGGGTAACTAAAATAATACATCAGAGTGGTGCAGTAGACATTGCTTACCTAGATTTCAGTAAGGCTTTTGACACTGTTGCACATAGAAGGCTTATCAATAAACTGCAATCTTTAAGTTTGGATTCCAATATTGTTGAATGGGTAAGGCAGTGGCTGAGTGACAGGCAACAGAGGGTTGTAGTCAATGGAGTATATTCGAAGCTTGGGCTTGTCACCAGTGGGGTACCTCAGGGATCTGTACTTGGACCCATTCTCTTTAATATTTTTATTAGTGATATTGCAGAAGGTCTTGATGGTAAGGTGTGTCTTTTTGCTGATGATACTAAGATATGTAACATGGTTGTTGTTCCTGAAGGGATAAGCCAAATGGCAAATGATTTAGGTAAACTAGAAAAATGGTCAGAGTTGTGGCAGCTGACATTTAATGTGGATAAGTGCAAGATAATGCATCTTGGATGTAAAAACCCAAGGGCAGAGTACAGAATATTTTTAGAGTCCTAACCTCAACATCTAAGGAAAGGGTTTTAGGGGTAATTATTTCAGATGACTTAAAGGTAGGCAGACAATGTAATAGAGCAGCAGGAAATGCTAGCAGAATGCTTGGTTGTATAGGGAGAGGTATTAGCAGTCGAAAGAGGGAAGTGCTCATGCCATTGTACAGAACACTGGTGAGACCTCACTTGGAGTACTGTACACAGTACTGGAGACCGTATCTTCAGAAGGATATTGATACCTTAGAGAGAGTTCAAAGAAGGGCTACTAAACTGGTTCAGGGATTGCAGGATAAAACTTACCAGGAAAGGTTAAAGGATCTTAACATGTATAGCTTGGAGGAAAGACGAGACAGGGGGGATATGATAGAAACATTTAAATACTTAAAGGGAATCAACACAGTAAAGGAGGAAACTATATTTAAAAGAAGAAAAACTACCACAACAAGAGGACATAGTCTTAAATTAGAGGGACAAAGGTTTAAAAATAATATCAGGAAGTATTACTTTACTGAGAGGGTAGTGGACGCATGGAATAGCCTTCCAGCTGAAGTGGTAGAGGTTAACACAGTAAAGGAGTTTAAGCATGCGTGGGATAGGCATAAGGCTATCCTAGCTATAAGATAAGGCCAGGGACTAATGAAAGTATTTAGAAAATTGGGCAGACTAGATGGGCCGAATGACTCTTATCTGCCGTCACATTCTATGTTTCTATGTATTTAAATAGTGCCTAATCTGGATGTGTTGGAAGATTTACTGTTACTGATAATATCTGATTGTCCTCCTCTATATTCCTTACTGAGTGTTACAGAGGAAGTATGCTATCTTCATGTCTTGCCTCACTTCCAGGGTCGGCGCTACCATTAAGGCGAATAAGGCATTCGCCTGGGGCGCCGGCCTCTAGGGGGCGCAAACCGAGAGGTTTCCCAGTGGGCTGCCCTGCTGTAGCTGTCTGGGAATGCTGTGCTGGGTGAGCGGCTCCTTAGCCACCCCCCAGCGCAGCCACTCACCTGCTGGGCTCCCTCTGCAGCCGATTACCTTCTCGGGCAGTGGGGTTTGCTGTAACCCCATCCCCTGAGCAGAGCACTGTGCTTCCTGGAGGCAGGGGGAGCCTGCGAACACCGGAAGCATGGTGAAGGGAGCAGGAAGCAGGCTGTGCTCACAGTGCACAGCTCTCCTGCTCCCCCAGGAGAAAGAGCTACATCTTGGATCCTGCAGCCTGGACCTCTTCTCTTCACAGTACCCAGGTATGGCATGGTTAAGGTGGATTTCTTATTGTGTGCATGTTTGTAAATGGGGGAGTGTGTAAATTGGTTTGTTTGTGTGTGTAAAGAAAGTGTGACTTCATGTAAAGTTTGTGTTTGAGTGGCAGTATGTGTGTTAATGAGTGTGTAAGTGACATTGTGTGTTAGTGTGTGCAAGTGACTGTGTGTGTGTTAGGGAGAGTGTGCAAGTGACTCTATGTGTGTGTGTGTTAAGGAGAGTGTGCAAGTGACTCTGTGTGTGTTAAGGAGAGTGTGCAAGTGACTCTGTGTGTGTTAAGGAGAGTGTGCAAGTGACTCTGTGTGTGTGTGTGTGTGTGTGTTAAGGAGAGTTTGCAAGTGACTCTGTGTGTGTGTGTGTGTGTGTGTTAAGGAGAGTGTGCAAGTGACTCTGCGTGTGTGTGTTAAGGAGAGTGTGCAAGTGACTCTGTGTGTGTGTGTTAAGGAGAGTGTGCAAGTGACTCTGCGTGTGTGTGTTAAGGAGAGTGTGCAAGTGATTCTGTGTGTGTGTGTTAAGGAGAGTGTGCAAGTGATTCTGTGTGTGTGTTAAGGAGAGTGTGCAAGTGACTCTGTGTGTGTGTGCTAAGGAGGGTGTGCAAGTGACTCTGTGTGTGTGTGTGTTAAGGAGAGTGTGCAAGTGACTGTGTGTGTGTTAAGGAGAGTGTGCAAGTGACTCTACGTATGTGTGTGTGTGTTAGGGAGAGTGTGCAAGTGACTCTGGGTGTGTGTGTTAGTGAGAATGTGCAAGTGACACTGTTAGTGAGTATGTGTTAGGGAGAGTGTGCAAGTGACACTGAGTGGTGTTAGAGTGTGTAACTGACAATGTGTATGCCAGTGAGAGTGTGTATAAGTGAGAGTATGTAGGTGACACTGTGTGTGTTAGTGAGAGTGTGCAAGTGGCACTGTGTAGGTAAGTGAGTATGTGTATGTGTTAGAGTGTGTAAGTTAGTTAGAATGTGTAAGTGTGTATGCCAGTGAGAGAGTGTGTATTAGTGAGATTGTGTAAGTGACACTGCAAAGGTAATTATTGCAATTTTTAAGAAACTTCAATAATTACCGTTCAGGGTTAACTCCTCTAGTGGCTATGCACGGGGGCGTCCAGTCACGGAAATACCACTGCAAGCGTGGCCAAAGAGGAGCGAAAGCGGAACCAAGCCAGCACAAAAGACTGCTGGACCCAGGTAAGTGACAGGAGGTGTTTTAACCCCTGCTGCACCACAAGGGGAGATGCGCTTGATGGAGGGGGAAGCTATAGGGCCAGGATAACAAGTTTATTTTCCTGGCACTATAGTTTCCCTTTAATATCTACTCAGTGTGCCTCTTTCCCTAAATGTCTCTTTAGTGTAATTCAGAGTTTAGTGAATAAGCCTTTGAGGGAATGTAGCTGCGTTCATAAGGGGGGCGTCAAAATGTATTCTTGCCTAGGGCGGCAAGAATCCTTGCACCGGCCCTGCTCACTTCCTCTTGATTTCTATTGCTTTGCAGCCATTTTTGCCTTAAGGATGTAACAAAGTTTTGTCTTGTTTTATTAAATCAGTTTGTTCCTGGGTTTTTTTTGTTTTTTTTTTTTAAAAACCCTGACTGAGGATGTCAATGTGATATTTCAGTTTCTCTTTTTTTGCTTTGCTATTATAAGATATTGAGTGTAGACTGAAAAAAATAATAATGTAAACATTTGTAGGACAAAGCTACAACATAAAATGTAGAACAATGAATGGGTCTGAATACTGTAATGTAGATATAGAATGTAAGCTCCTATAGAATGTAAGCTCGTTTGAGCAGGGTCCTCTTCAACCTATTGTTCCTGTAAGTTTATTTGTAATTGTCCTATTTATATTTAAATCCCCCTCTCATAATATTGTAAAGCGCTATGGAATCTGTTGGCGCTATATAAATGGCAATAATAATAATAATAATAATAATAAGTGAGGTCATGTGCTAAATTTCACTTTGCATATTAAATAAAAGTAGACATGTGCCTGTGTGTATTTGGTAGTGAAGGAGTTAAAGGTTCAGTTGATCCCAATTGTATATTTTTATAGGCAGACACATATGGTAATTGATGTGAGGAGTTTGAGTGCAAGGAATTGATGAATATTTTCAAATAGTGTTGGCAAACCATTTGGGCACCCATGGTCCTTCCTGTCCGTGAAGTTAATTCTTTGCCTCCACTCATACCAGGTTCAGACAGCATTTATTGGCTTTGTCAATTCATAAACCAAGCGTTGTCAATTCATAAACCGTTTGGCGGCTTTCTAGTAGCAAATGCCTGGCAGCATAACTACTACATTTATTGCATCTATGTTCGTAAAGTAATTTTTCCTTTTCTTTTGTGATACATATTTTACTAAATTGTATTAGTTTACATTCTACACATAAATATCTTAATACATAATGTAATCTTCAGACAATGTGTGTTTGTCAGTGGAAAACTGGAAGCCTGATTGTCTGTTACCAATATTTTCATCTTTCAAGGACACTTTATGCTTTGAGTTTGTTTGTTACTAATAGATTTGATTTCTCACACTTGAGTTATAACAATGTGTTCCTCGTGAGCACCCTCCACCCGCCTCCCCCCCTTTTGCTGACATCCTGCTTGGCATGACAGTATTACATTTTTAATTTCCTATATTAATTTTGATGCTTCCTTGGGCGTTTTCCAATATCATAATTATTTGTTTTGTTTGTTTGCAAACAAGTCTTCGGTGCTGTATTTAATTATAGGTGAGCTTTTGGTGCCAAATTTACTCTGTCTACACTAATAGTCTTTAGAATTATAGTTTATTTTATACAGGGAATCCCCTACGAACTTGTCCCAGATACCCTAAGGCCCACTCTGCTGAAGGTTTGGTCAGGGCAAGGCCTTCTTCACCCATTGTTCCTGTATGTCAAATGTGTTTTGTTAAAATAGATTGTCTTGCTTTCCCTACTGTACAGAACTGCAGAACAGGGTCGCCACCCTAACTTAGCTCAGTGTCTGAGCCCCCGGGGGCCCGCCTCCAAGCCCGCACACAGGGTCCGCCTCCAAATCCCACCCAAAGGAATAAACACACAGACACAAACACACACACTGATACAAAAGGACACAGATACACACACACACAGATACATACTAATGATACCGGAGAAACTGACGGAAGCCAAGCACAGAGAGATGGACACAGGTTTCTTCAGGAAGGAAGAGATTCTTTATTCGGTTCACCGATCGGGACTCAGAGGGACTAATGTCACCAAAATACAGCAAGTTCTGAGCCCCGGACAATAGTGCAGGCTCCTTATATAGGCATATAACTCCTCCCATATTAAGCTCCACCCGCACATTCTCTTGACCAATCAATACAAATAAGAATTAACTTCCTGCTTGACCGCATGGCTTGTCCAGCACAATGGAGGAGGGGAATACTACATCCTGTATTCTTGCACATGCTCCGTACACTACTGATCGTATCTTGCCTCGTGCAACCAACTGATCGATACGTCAGCATATGCACGTACACATGCCACGTGGTAATCTCGACCTACTAAATTTATTTTTACCGAGATTCCACCACATTCCCCCCTTTGATGCCTCTTGATATTTCACAATTACTTGAGGCATCACTTAACCTTGGTTTGCATACACCGCAAGTTACCATGAACCAGACCAGACTTATCTTATGATGTGAATCTTTCAACACTCATCTTCCTGCATTGGTTCTCCCTGATCTAGAGCCTTATATTTATAAATTGCCATTATCTGTGCAGCAGCCTTCCTTTCTGCTATATTTTCTATCAGGCTTTGCACAGACCTAACTACTAAGGGTATAAGACATGGCAGAAGTAGACACAACATTAAAATCAGTAGGACTCCACCAACCAATGCCTTAAGCCCTCCAAACTGCTCATACCAGCTACCAAACCAACTACTTGGATTGTACCCTTTCCATACCTGAGTAGGCACATGCGCTAGTTTAACCATATGGCTAGTAAGCTCAGCTATTGCTTGCCCTTCGTCATCTATTTGAAGACAGCAATTGCTCAGGTTAAACTTCCCACATACACCTCCCTCTACTGCCAATAGGTAATCCAAGGCTAATCTATTTTGGTATACTGCTGTCCTCATCCTGGTATTATGCTTCGCTAGAAGATTGAGCGCTTGTGAGGTCTCATTAGTAATAATCTCAACCACCGCCTGTAACCTTATAATGAGGTTGAGCATATAAATTGGGGTTCTATAACCAAAGGTACCATCCTCTGCCCACGTGGCTGGCCCATAGTAATCTATAATACGCTGGGGAGGCCATTCATCATCTTCCCAGGCGCCTATCTCTATGGGTCCCCTTTTCTTCCTATGATTCACATCATACACTTTAACACCTAAAGTCTCACCTGTTTCGATAGGTAACAAGAAGAAGGATGGTTTGAGCATACCCAACACACATGCCCCTTCCCAGTCCTGTGGCAACTCCGAATAGGCTTTCTTACCACAGATCCAGTACAAATTTGCTGGGGCTTTCCAACTAGATGTGATGGATAAATCAAACCACACATCCTTTAAATTGGCGTATCTTGCAAACGGGTTAGATGGTTCTGAGACATTTGAAGCCGACCACCAAGTTGTATTCTTTGTATCATCATCATAAGCTTTTTGCCCTAGACAAGTTAATTCTCCTACAGAAGTATTATACATCATTCCTTTCCTCGCTATGCAAACATAACCTATGATGGAGGTCTTTAATCTCCACTCAGATTTACCTCTAACACTCATATGATAATCGGCTTGTGAAGATATTAATTGTTCAACTGCCTCAGAACCAGACATTACCTCCTTTGCTTCCCAAGGCCATTGGTCTCCCATGTTAGTACCTCCACACACATAGCAGTTGGTAACATTAAGACTACCGGCAATACTTTCAGCTAAATCAATGAACAGGTTTTTAGCGTTATTGGGGATCTTATTATCTATACTCATTTCTTCATAAAAGGAATGGTATACCTGATGAGTTTGGGAGGTTACCGTATCAGTCTCTATCCCTATAAACAATACTGTCCCAGGGTCTAAACCCGTCCCGTATATTTGAAACCCAAATAAATTACCATATTTATCTAAGAACTTGTCGGGGTTATTTATAAGAATATGGACCGTATTGCATTCCATAGACTTACAGTATGGATTGGTAGGCAACTTAGTCACAATCATGTCCTTGTCTGCTGTCTGTCCCCAAGTTGCCCACCCCACACAAGACCAATATGGGCAAAAGTTATAATCTCTATTTGGGCATCTAGGACTCACATACTTATTTTTACTGCTGGGACAAATATATTTATCGTTAGACCCATACGTTCTTTCCCATCTAAGATCCCCACATACATTCCACGGCTTTCTACCACTTGATATCGCCTTACACGCATCAAATAGCAGAACACCCGAAGAATATACGGATTCTAATACCGTTTTGTTAATTAGGGTCCCCTGAGGATCTCCATTCCTGAGAGTCAACCAAATTGTACGGGGTTGATACTCTGGACTGAAGCACTTAGGTTCTCCTACTCCTAAATGGCACACACTATATTCTATATTTAAGTATCTACATCTTGATACATCTCCTTTACACTTGTATTGCGAATGCCAAATTAGGGTCTGGGAAATATGGTTACCTGTTCTTGTAGTCTTAATGCATACCTCACAGCTAGGAGTGTCGGTACCTCTACCTTCCTGAATATAAAAATACACATATAAAAACATTATCAGAAACACATCTTTCGTCGTCATCCTCAGTCTTCGTCCGTGTGATGGCACCTCAGCTTCCAGGATGTAAGGGCTGCAGGGAATGGAGTTCTGCTCGTCTTCACAGGGGTCTCTTCGAGACTTTTCCTGACTTTTAAACTACACGTTGGTGAGCGGACAGACTTTATTATGGCCTTCTCACTCACTTACCAATCTCTGAAACAATAAAATTTGTAATCCACAAGGTTCCTCGTCACTCCGACTGAGTCGTGCGCTTTAACCGGATCTTGCAGGGATTCTCTGGATCTACTGTAGCTTGACAAAAACAACAATATATGTGAAACACAACCCCAGTGAGAAATGTATAAATTTAGAGCAAACCGGGACTTCCCCTGAATTTTGGGTGAGGTGTCCTGGATGAATCCCCGAAGACTTCCTCCTGTCTTCAATAGATATATTGCAAATAGGATAGGGGAAAATCTGCTAAACACAAGCAAAATAAAGAAACATAGCGTATAACTGTGTGGGGACTGGTGTTAATGTGTAATCACAATTGGACACTCACAAATTAGTGGAGTTAAAACAGCCTTGAAAGGTATCTCTTTCTTCAGTATCCAATGTGTTGTCCCTCTTCACATATTCATCAGCGGATGGATGTATATATCTCAGAAGACAAAATATATACAGAAATTGTAGTGTACTTCCAGAGTTTAAGTAAAAAAAGTTTTAATAACTTACATTCAGGTAAAAAATAAACAGCATGTCACCATAAGACGTCCTACGCGTTTCGTCCTTGGACTGGACTTCCTCAGGGACTTGGTGAGATAAGGTGCAATCACAAATATTAACAGCAATAAAAATATCCCTCCCGCAGTCCTTTTATACATCCCCATTTAGTGTTCAAAGTCTTTCAGCTGGTGTTCACTTTTCGTTTTTCGCGGTCTTGGGCCGAATGACGTCATCGCGTACGCCACGTGCGTTCCACCATGCGTTCCACAGACCCGGAAGTGAGTCGCGATCGTTGGTCTGTTTTCATTGCAAAGACTCAGAACATATGTAGACGGGTGCACCAAACGGAGAGGGGGAGGGAAAAGTAATTAAAACGGTTCTCTGGATGGCACTTACAATTATAAAACAAAATCAGAACTGTATATTTACCATATAACGTGTTGGTAAAGGCATGTATATACATCCCTTTTTATGAGAGAAAAAATAAAAGATAAAAGTTGCTAGAAGTTGCTTCCCTTACATATTTTATGTTTTTTATGCTTTTCACATCATTTATACAGCATAGGTAATAAGAGGATAATAATATTATTTATAAAAAACATAGGGAGAGGATAGTGATGTCACTTATAGAAAACATATAAGGAAAGAATAGCGATATGATTTAACATCTTATGATTCTGGTACCATAAACAGTGTATATATACTAATATCGATATGATGGTGAAACCCGTTTATGTTGCACCTTTGTTTCTTTCTGTTTAAAGGTAAATACCATAAGTTATATGTCTTTTGGGTGACAATCCAAAATATCCTAAGAGATAAAAAAATTAATGCAAAAAAACGGAATAAGAAAATTAAGTAAAATTTGGAGTCACAATGGGAAAAATAAATAAATAAATAAAAATAACGATAAAAATTAAATAAAAAATAAAATAAAATAAAATAAAAATAAAAATAGAAATAGAAATAGAAATAAAATTAAAAATGAAATAAAATAAAAAATAAAAAATAAGAATCAAAATAAAAATAAAAATAAAAATAAAAATAAGAATAAGAATAAAAATAAAAATGAAAATAAAAATAAAAATAAATAAAAATAAAATTAAAATACAATAGAGATAGAAATAAAAATAAAAAATAATCAATAATTATAAGGAATTAAAATAAAAATATAAATAAAAATCTAATAAAGATAAAAAAGATAGGTAAAAAAAAAAAAAAAAAAAAAAAACTGCGAAAAACGAAAAGTGAACACCAGCTGAAAGACTTTGAACACTAAATGGGGATGTATAAAAGGACTGCGGGAGGGATATTTTTATTGCTGTTAATATTTGTGATTGCACCTTATCTCACCAAGTCCCTGAGGAAGTCCAGTCCAAGGACGAAACGCGTAGGACGTCTTATGGTGACATGCTGTTTATTTTTTACCTGAATGTAAGTTATTAAAACTTTTTTTACTTAAACTCTGGAAGTGCACTACAATTTCTGTATATATTTTGTCTTCTGAGATATATACATCCATCCGCTGATGAATATGTGAAGAGGGACAACACATTGGATACTGAAGAAAGAGATACCTTTCAAGGCTCTACTGTAGCTTGCCAAGAATCGACCGCTGCTGGTTTAACCCTGGAGTGATGTATCCATGGAGTCACTTCGGCCACTTTTATCGCTGTAGGGGTAGACAAAAGAACAACATAAGGACCTCTCCACTTGGGCCCTAACGGTACATTATTCCACTCTTTAATCCACACTTGGTCTCCTGGGTGGTAACTATGAACTGGGGGATAAATATTCACAGGTAATCTATCTTGTACCCATTTCTGTACCTGGATGTTGTTCCGTTTGGTAGGAACGTAATCTGCGCTTGTAATTTGGATAGCATATCACGTCCCAACAATTGGACTGGACATTCAGGCATGTAAAGGAATTGATGTTTTACTACGTGGCCTCCCAATGTACAGAGTCGACTTTTAAGAACCGGTTTTGCAGCACTTCTTCCAGTTGCTCCTATTACGGTAATAGTTCTTCCAGATGGAGGAGCAACTAGGTTAGTCACCACTGAATGTTCAGCACCAGTGTCGATCATGAATGCACTCCTTTTTCCCCCTATTGATACATCGACCATAGGCTCCGCTCGACCAAGGGGGATGGAGCCCGGTCGGTATCAATAGTCCTCCATGACCGTGTCAGCCAATCCTACAAAGTCCCTACCTTCTCTATCGCGGGACCTTTGCGCTGCTGGATAGTACCTGTCTTCTCTTACACTTCCTCTGTTACCATTACTCCCTCTATTACCATTACTCCCTCCGGGGCCTCCTCTACCTCTCGCTCTACCTCTAAAGTTTCCATAACCTGCCCTGGGTGGGTCTCTCTCGTACTGCTCTCTTTGCGGACACTCGCTTCTCCAATGCCCTTCTTCTCTGCAATACGCGCACTGATTCCTACTCAGGGGCTCCCTATTCCACCTACTATCGCCTCTATCTGGGCCCCGTCTATCTACGCCTGCGATTGCTACCGCTAGCATATCAGCCTTTTTACGCATCTTGCGCTCTTCCTCTTTCTTACTTTCTGACTCCCTATTCATGTACACCTTATTTGCTACCTCCATTAGTTGGGTGATGGACATTCCTGCAAACCCTTCTAACTTTTGTAGCTTGCGCTTAATATCCCCGTAGGCTTGGCTGACAAAGGCGGAGTTTACCATTCGGGAATTATCAGCGTCTTCCGGATTAAAGGGGGTATACAAGCGGTATGCATCCAATAATCGGTCATAAAAGACACTGGGCGCTTCATCACTTTTCTGAATCACCTCAACTGTCTTCGACATATTAATGGCTTTCTTCCCTCCGGCTTTCATGCCAGCAATTATAGCGTCTCTATAGGCTTTTAGTTGAACCATATCTGCGCCATTAACATTCCAGTCGGGATCGGTATTAGGATAATGTGTTGCGGCCCATGCTGCTGGATTGGCTTGATTTAAAGTACGGGCTTCATCCTCTAGCGCTTTAATGGCCGCTTGGTTAATCCTAGTCCTTTCCTCATTATTGAACAATGTCATTAATAACTGCTGGCAATCAGCCCATGTCGGATTATGTGTCTGAACTATCGAGGTGAACAGATCGGTCATAGCTTGTGGTTTCTCAGTGTACGAGGAATTGCGGGTCTTCCAATTCAAGAGATCGGTAGTCGTGAACGGGACATATACGAAGACTGGGTCAGCATATACCATTTGACCTGCGGCATCGAGATAGGCTGACCCAGGATTCAAACGAAGAGGCATCTGGTAATGTTTGGGTTGTTGGGTACCAGTCAGTTGTCTAGTTAGTATAGGGCTACGTGGAGGGGCGTCGGTTATGGGTTCCGGTCGGGGGGTAGTAAGGCGTGGGGATGTAGAGGCTCTATTGTAGGGAAGGCCGGTGAATAAAATATTCCGAGCCGAGCTAGAAGAAGCTTGACCGGAAGTTTGAAGTGGCGCCAAATCAGGATAATCGGATCTAACGGGGGTTGGTTCCGGAAGGGGAGGTTTAGTACGGCGGGGGGTGGATTCTGAACTGGAGGAGGAAGCGGAAGCGGATGGGGACAATGGGGGAAGGGGTGTAGAACTTCCTGTACTCGTATCACTTCCTTCTACAGGGAAGTAAGGGGGCGGCATAGGGATCTCGGACTCAGGGGGCGTGTCCAAAATGGGCCTAACCATAGTCCTAGTGGACAAACAAGTCCTGGCCACCATGAGGCGACACTGCTCCTCGTGGCATATCCGAATCCATCTTGGCGAGTCGTTTACGGCCTGTCTCCAACAATCAATATATGGAAACTGTCCGTAAAGTTCAGGCCTACCTGATACAGCCACGTGTACACGCTGTACCAGAGTTGGATCCAAACTGCCACGTGGCGGCCATGCCGCAACCAAAGTAGGCCACTCCCTAGTGCACAAAGTGACCAAACGTACAGGAGACATTTTAACCCCAAAATCACATGTTGTAAATCCCTTTTTAAAATTCTTTACCATACAACCTAAGGGATCCAAAATCGTCGACTCCGACGCGCCCATACTTATCAATGGAGCGTCGTTGACAACGAATACTATACACACGTTCTATTCAACAGTCACACCCGTTTCTTCCGGCAACAGCACCACGTGGTACAGTTACCAAGTGAAACGTACACAATAACACAATAAACACTCAGGGAATTCCCGTACACGCACAGCTGTTACACCAGTCACTAAATAATCAATATTATGCCCTTTGGCGAAACTATACAGTCACCCACGCTATAATTCTCTATATATGAATTACCCGTCTATAACACACCCCAGTAACATCGTCTTTTACAAACAGCGGTTAAAGTACGGTTAGCATAGGTCAAAGCACAATTTAAGGTCACAATACAATTATTAGTGGTTATGGTGTTAAACATGCAATAGACGACAATGATTAGTACTTATATACAGTGTCAGTAAATATACAGGGTTGTGGTACCGGGCACTATAATACAGCAACACACTATTAACACTCTCGCTAGACGGCTGAGCTCGCGCTATCTAACAAGATATACACTTTACTAACAATCTTTAACACATATACAATCCCAACTAAACTATTGGCCAGTACCTTGATGGACTACCTAAAACTATCTACATCCGTTTTGGTTAGCCACACTGCCCAAGCACCACATATAGCGAACTAGAGGGCGGAATTTACAACAGAACCCTTTTAGTCTTTCTACTCTATCAATAGTCTAGTGGGTTCCAAATTTACACGCCTTCCCACTTAGCCAAGATAGGTTGAGATCTAGCAAACGATAATGTACATCAGAGTCTGCTTAGTCTCCCGGTCCCTCCGACCTAGCGAACGTAATATACACCCTAGAACGCTAGTCTAGACAAGACACCGGTGTCCGGCTAGGGCTATTTACACAGAACCCCGCCTGACTCCAAACCAAATCAAACGGTCTTACTAAAGAGTGTTCGATTGAGCGGTGCGCCTTCGCTCCTTCCCTCCGACAGAGGGGGCAGATTCCATACACAGATTTAACCCCTTATGGGCCTACCGCACAATCGGTATACCCCTAGTGGGTCCGCCGTCTAAAACAGCGGTCGTCTTACCTCCTCGTTCCTGAACCTGAGTTCACACTCATCGACGGGGACACCCCAGCACTTCTTACGTAGAGGCCGATGATCTCCTGGACAACAGACCAGTGGCGCCGAGACGAAGGGAGGTCCACGCAGAAGTTCAGGGGTGCAGCCGTAGAGAACGTGGGCAAAGATAGACCGTCTCACGCCTCTGCTTCTCAGCTACCGTTGAACGATGAGCTTCCCGGCCAATGCACCAAATGATACCGGAGAAACTGACGGAAGCCAAGCACAGAGAGATGGACACAGGTTTCTTCAGGAAGGAAGAGATTCTTTATTCGGTTCACCGATCGGGACTCAGAGGGACTAATGTCACCAAAATACAGCAAGTTCTGAGCCCCGGACAATAGTGCAGGCTCCTTATATAGGCATATAACTCCTCCCATATTAAGCTCCACCCGCACATTCTCTTGACCAATCAATACAAATAAGAATTAACTTCCTGCTTGACCGCATGGCTTGTCCAGCACAATGGAGGAGGGGAATACTACATCCTGTATTCTTGCACATGCTCCGTACACTACTGATCGTATCTTGCCTTGTGCAACCAACTGATCGATACGTCAGCATATGCACGTACACATGCCACGTGGTAATCTCGGCCTACTAAATTTATTTTTACCGAGATTCCACCACACTAACAGACACATACTGAAACAGACATACACGCATATAGGCATACATACTGACACACACATACTGAGACATACACACATATACAGACACACAGGCATACATAGTGACAGACAGACACATACTAACATACATACACACATGCATAAGGACATACAGACACATACATACATACTAACATACATACAGACACCAACATACATACATACACACACATACATACATACACACAGACATTCATAATGACATACATACATTCATACTGGTATACATACATACATGCATACAGACACTGACATCCATACACACATACACAGACATGCATTCATACTGACATACATTGATACTGGTATACATACATATTTGCATCCATACAGACATACTGACAGACATAAATTCATGCAGACAGACATACATGCATACTGACATACATGCATACAGATACTGACATCCATACACACATACATTCATAGTGGCACGCAGACATACATACTGACAGAAATACATACAGACATACATTCATACTGACATACTGACATACATACACTGACATCCATGCACACATACATACATTCATAATGACATACATTCATACTGACATACAAACATACATATATACATACATACAGACATACATGCATACATACAGACATACACACACACAGACATACATTCATAATGACATACAGGCATACATTGATACTGACATACATACATAGTGACAGACATACAGACACATATACTACTGACAGACATACATACATTCATACAGACATGCATACAGACACTGACATCCATACACACATACATACATTAATAATGACATACAGACATACAGACATACATTCATACTGACATACATACATATATATATACATACTGACATACATGCATACAGACACTGACATCCATACATACACACATAGGTACATTCATACAGGCATACACACACAGAGCTCATTTTTCAGCCACCATCCTGTTTCTTACATATTCCTTGCAGGAGGGTGGCTGGGGATGATGGGAATCGGCGTGGCTCTTCACTGCCTGGCTGGCCCTCCTCCCGCGCGGAGTGAGCTGGGAGGAAGTGACCATTCCTCCCAGCAGCACTTGTGCAGCGGCTGCATTTTTTTTTTTTTTAAAGGGGCCCAGTCGCTCTTTAACACGGCCACATCGCTGACCGGGCCCCTGAAGATACAGGGCCCATCGGGTGGCCCTAAGTGCGTGGGCCACCCGATAGGCCCCAGCAGCGTGCGGGGCCCCGGTGCAACTGCACCGGCGGCAGTTCAGCGGCTACACGTGGGGCCCGGATGGCCTGCTGCAGAATATGTTGGCCCTTTAAATAGTTGTAATTGTATTGATCAATTACAGGCAGTATGTGCTTGTAGGAATGATAAAAGCTCTGATGACTATTTATTCTACAGGAAACAGCTGGATAATCTAAAGAGGTAAGGATAGAATGGATGAAAGCAACAGTTAGCGAATGTTCTGCACCCAGCTATTCATTGTCTAGCTAGCAGATGAACCTAGATGCTTGATCTCTTGTCTCCTGAAAAGCAATTATTCTATCTTCCGTGCCTGCTGCCTTTTCACATCTGAAGTTTTCCATTGGCCTAAAGGTGTCAAAGCTTTTGAATATTTCAATGTTAGCAATTAAGTGGGATGTTTCCCCTGTGTCGGCCATTAGACCTTGTGGTTTAAGTCCCTCAAGTTAGCCATCTCTATGAGTGTATATTATCATTGTTATCTGCTGCTTGTTTAATATCTTGTTTCATCTCTTTCCTTTTTCCCATAGGTCTGCATCTGTGTGTCGAGCTATTACAGTAATTACGCCACAGTCAAGACCACCAGTTTGATTACTGGAGCACACTTTGGCACGGTGCACTCTTTGGACGCAATTGGTACAATGAATATTAGAATTGTCCTTCATTTTGAATATAGGAATCACATTGTTCACTTTCAACACTTTATCATCATTTTTGGTGGCATATTAGTTTTCAGTATCTATACACACACACATCCACTCACAATGATCCTCAGAGACACACACAGGTACACAGACACACACATTCACTCACAATGATCATTAGACACACACACACAGGTACACAGACACACACATTCACTCACAATGACCCTCAGAGACACACAGGTACACAGACACACACATTCACTCACAATGATCCTTAGACACACAAAGGTACACAGACACACACATCCACTCACAATAATCCTTAGACACACACAGGTACACAGACACAAAACATTCACTTACAATGATCCTCAGAGACACACACAGGTACTCAGACACACATATTCACTCACAATGATCCTTAGACACACACAGGTACACAGACACACACATTCACTCACAATGATCCTTAGACACACACACAGGTACACAGACACACACATCCACTCACAATGATCCCCAGACACACAGGTACACAGACACACACATTCACTAACAATGATCCCCAGACACACACAGGAACACAGACACACACATTCACTCACAATGATCCTCAGACACACACACACAGGTACACAAACACACACATTCACTCACAATGATCCTTAGACACACACACAGGTACACAGACACACACATTCACTCACAATGATCCTTAGACACACACAGATACACAAACACACACATTCACTCACAATGATCCCCAGACACACAGAGGTACACAGACACACACATTCACTCTCAATGATCCCCAGACACACACACAGGTACACAGACACACACATTCACTCACAATGATCCCTAGACACACACACAGGTACACAGACACACACATCCACTCACAATGATCCTTAGACACACACAGGTACACAGACACACACATTCACTCACAATGATCCTTAGACACACACACAGGTACACAGACACACACATTCACTCACAATAATCCCCAGACACACACAGGTACACAGACACACACATTCACTCACAATGATCCCCAGACACACACATGTACACACACACATTCACTCACAATGATCCTTAGACACACACAGGTACACAGACACACACATTCACTCACAATGATCCCCAGACACACACATGTACACACACACATTCACTCACAATGATCCTTAGACACACACAGGTACACAGACACACACATTCACTCACAATGATCCTCAGACACACACAGGTACACAGACACACACATTCACTCACAATGATCCCCAGACACACAGGTACACAGACACACACATTCACTCACAATGATCCCCAGACACACACAGATACACACACACACACAGGTACACACACACACAGGTACACAGACACACACAGGTACACAGACACACACATTCACTCACAATGATCCCCAGACACACACAGGTACACAGACACACACATTCATTCACAATGATCCTCAGAGACACACACAGGTACACAGACACACACATTCACTCACAATGATCCTTAGACACACACAGGTACACAGACACACACATCCACTCACAATGATCCTCAGAGACACACACAGGTACACAGACACACACATTCACTAACACTGATCCTCAGAGACACACACAGGTACTCAGACACAGACATTCACTCACAATGATCCTTAGACACACACAGGTACACAGACACATTCACTCACAATGATCCTTAGACACACACACACACAGGTACACAGACACACACATCCACTCACAATGATCCCCAGACACACACAGGTACACAGACACACACATTCACTCACAATGATCATCAGAGACACACACAGGTATTCAGACACACACATTCACTCACAATGATCCCCAGACACACACAGGTACACAGACACACACATTCACTCACAATGATCCCCAGACACACACAGGTACACAGACACACACATTCACTCACAATGATCCCCAGACACACACAGGTACACACACACATTCACTCACAATGATCCTTAGAGACACACAGGTACACAGACACACACATTCACTCACAATGATCCCTAGAAACACACAGGTACACAGACACACACATTCACTCACAATGATCCCCAGACACACACAGGTACACAGACACACACATTCACTCACAATGATCCCCAGACACACACAGGTACACAGACACACACAGGTACACAGACACACACATTCACTCACAATGATCCCCAGACACACACAGGTACACAGACACACACAGGTACACAGACACACACATTCACTCACAATGATCCCCAGACACACACAGGTACACACACACATTCACTTACAATGATCCTTAGAGACACACAGGTACACAGACACACACATTCACTCACAATGATCCTTAGACACACACAGGTACACAGACACACACATCCACTCACAATGATCCTCAGAGACACACACAGGTACACAGACACACACATTCACTCACAATGATCCCCAGACACACACAGGTACACAGACACACACATTCACTCACAATAATCCTTAGACACACACAGGTACACAGACACACACATCCACTCACAATGATCCTCAGAGACACACACAGGTACACAGACACACACATTCACTCACAATGATCCCCAGACACACACAGGTACACAGACACACACATTCACTCACAATGATCCTTAGACACACAAAGGTACACAGACACACACATCCACTCACAATAATCCTTAGACACACACAGGTACACAGACACAAAACATTCACTTACAATGATCCTCAGAGACACACACAGGTACTCAGACACACACATTCACTCACAATGATCCTTAGACACACACAGGTACACAGACACACACATTCACTCACAATGATCCTTAGACACACACAGGTACACAGACACATTCACTCACAATGATCCTTAGACACACACACAGGTACACAGACACACACATCCACTCACAATGATCCCCAGACACACAGGTACACAGACACACACATTCACTAACAATGATCCCCAGACACACACAGGAACACAGACACACACATTCACTCACAATGATCCTCAGACACACACACACACAGGTACACAAACACACACATTCACTCACAATGATCCTTAGACACACACACAGGTACACAGACACACACATTCACTCACAATGATCCTTAGACACACACAGGTACACAGACACACACATTCACTCACAATGATCCTCAGACACGCACGGGTACACAGACACACACATGCACTCACAATGATCCTTAGACACACACAGATACACAAACACACACATTCACTCACAATGATCCCCAGACACACAGAGGTACATAGACACACACATTCACTCACAATGATCCCCAGACACACACACAGGTACACAGACACACACATTCACTCACAATGATCCCTAGACACACACACAGGTACACAGACACACACATTCACTCACAATGATCCCCAGACACACACACAGGTACACAGACACACACATCCACTCACAATGATCCTTAGACACACACAGGTACACAGACACACACATTCACTCACAATGATCCTTAGACACACACACAGGTACACAGACACACACATTCACTCACAATGATCCTTAGACACACACAGGTACACAGACACACACATTCACTCACAATGATCCTCAGACACGCACGGGTACACAGACACACACATGCACTCACAATGATCCTTAGACACACACAGATACACAAACACACACATTCACTCACAATGATCCCCAGACACACAGAGGTACATAGACACACACATTCACTCACAATGATCCCCAGACACACACACAGGTACACAGACACACACATTCACTCACAATGATCCCTAGACACACACACAGGTACACAGACACACACATTCACTCACAATGATCCCCAGACACACACACAGGTACACAGACACACACATCCACTCACAATGATCCTTAGACACACACAGGTACACAGACACACACATTCACTCACAATGATCCTTAGACACACACACAGGTACACAGACACACACATTCACTCACAATAATCCCCAGACACACACAGGTACATAGACACACACATTCACTCACAATGATCCCCAGACACACACACAGGTACACAGACACACACATTCACTCACAATGATCCCTAGACACACACACAGGTACACAGACACACACATTCACTCACAATGATCCCCAGACACACACACAGGTACACAGACACACACATCCACTCACAATGATCCTTAGACACACACAGGTACACAGACACACACATTCACTCACAATGATCCTTAGACACACACACAGGTACACAGACACACACATCCACTCACAATGATCCTTAGACACACACAGGTACACAGACACACACATGCACTCACAATGATCCTTAGACACACACAGATACACAAACACACACATTCACTCACAATGATCCCCAGACACACAGAGGCACATAGACACACACATTCACTCACAATGATCCCCAGACACACACACAGGTACACAGACACACACATTCACTCACAATGATCCCTAGACACACACACAGGTACACAGACACACACATTCACTCACAATGATCCCCAGACACACACACAGGTACACAGACACACACATCCACTCACAATGATCCTTAGACACACACAGGTACACAGACACACACATTCACTCACAATGATCCTTAGACACACACACAGGTACACAGACACACACATTCACTCACAATAATCCCCAGACACACACAGGTACACAGACACACACATTCACTCACAATGATCCCCAGACACACACATGTACACACACACATTCACTCACAATGATCCTTAGACACACAGGTACACACACATTCACTCACAATGATCCCCAGACACACACATGTACACACACACACATTCACTCACAATGATCCTTAGACACACACAGGTACACAGACACACACATTCACTCACAATGATCCTCAGACACACACAGGTACACAGACACACACATTCACTCACAATGATCCCCAGACACACAGGTACACAGACACACACATTCACTCACAATGATCCCCAGACACACACAGGTACACACACACACAGGTACACAGACACACACACAGGTACACAGACACACACTCACTCACAATGATCCCCAGACACACACAGGTACACAGACACACACATTCATTCACAATAATCCTTACACACACACAGGTACACAGACACACACATCCACTCACAATGATCCTCAGAGACACACACAGGTACACAGACACACACATTCACTAACACTGATCCTCAGAGACACACACAGGTACTCAGACACAGACATTCACTCACAATGATCCTTAGACACACACAGGTACACAGACACATTCACTCACAATGATCCTTAGACACACACACACACAGGTACACAGACACACACATCCACTCACAATGATCCCCAGACACACACAGGTACACAGACACACACATTCACTCACAATGATCATCAGAGACACACACAGGTACTCAGACACACACATTCACTCACAATGATCCCCAGACACACACAGGTACACAGACACACACATTCACTCACAATGATCCCCAGACACACACAGGTACACAGACACACACATTCACTCACAATGATCCCCAGACACACACAGGTACACACACACATTCACTCACAATGATCCTTAGAGACACACAGGTACACAGACACACACATTCACTCACAATGATCCCTAGAAACACACAGGTACACAGACACACACATTCACTCACAATGATCCCCAGACACACACAGGTACACAGACACACACATCCACTCACAATGATCCCCAGACACACACAGGTACACAGACACACACATTCACTCACAATGATCCCCAGACACACACAGGTACACAGACACACACAGGTACACAGACACACACATTCACTCACAATGATCCCCAGACACACACAGGTACACACACACATTCACTTACAATGATCCTTAGAGACACACAGGTACACAGACACACACATTCACTCACAATGATCCTTAGACACACACAGGTACACAGACACACACATCCACTCACAATGATCCTCAGAGACACACACAGGTACACAGACACACACATTCACTCACAATGATCCCCAGACACACACAGGTACACAGACACACACATTCACTCACAATAATCCTTAGACACACACAGGTACACAGACACACACATCCACTCACAATGATCCTCAGAGACACACACAGGTACACAGACACACATATTCACTAACACTGATCCTCAGAGACACACACAGGTACTCAGACACAGACATTCACTCACAATGATCCTTAGACACACACAGGTACACAGACACACACATTCACTCACAATGATCCTTAGACACACACAGGTACACAGACACATTCACTCACAATGATCCTTAGACACACACACACAGGTACACAGACACACACATTCACTCACAATGATCCTTAGACACACACAGGTACACAGACACATTCACTCACAATGATCCTTAGACACACACACACAGGTACACAGACACACACATTCACTCACAATGATCCCCAGACACACACAGGTACACAGACACACACATCCACTCACAATGATCCCCAGACACACACAGGTACACAGACACACACATTCACTAACAATGATCCTCAGAGACACACAAAGGTACTCAGACACACACATTCACTCACAATGATCCCCAGACACACATAGGTACACAGACACACACATTCACTCACAATGATCCTCAGACACACACAGGTACTCAGACACACACATCCACTCACAATGATCCTTAGACACACACAGGTACACAGACACACACATTCACTCACAATGATCCCAGATACACACAGACACACACATCCACTCACAATGATCCCCAGACACACACAGACAGGTACACAGAAACACACATTCACTCACAATGATCCTCTCACACACACACAGGTACACAGACACACACATCCACTCACAATGATCCTTAGACACACACAGGTACACAGACACACACATCCACTTACAATGATCCTTAGACACACACAGGTACTCAGACACACACATCCACTCACAATGATCCTTAGACACACACAGGTACTCAGACACACACATCCAATCACAATGATCCTTAGACACACACAGGTACACAGACACGCACATTCACTCACAATGATCCTCAGAGACACACACAGGTACACAGACACACACATTCACTCACAATGATCCTTAGACACACACAGGTACACAGACACACACATCCACTCACAATGATCCTCAGAGACACACACAGGTACACAGACACACATATTCACTAACACTGATCCTCAGAGACACACACAGGTACTCAGACACAGACATTCACTCACAATGATCCTTAGACACACACAGGTACACAGACACACACAGCCTCCACACAGCTGTCTTGTTGTGGGACGTGTGGGCGTGGACTCTGCCGGTCCCCGCCCCCATTCTGTGCGCTCTCCCTGTGTAGAGTGTTAATGGAGGCGTGGTCTTCGCATTGTCCCCGCCCCATGCTGTGCTCTCCCTATGTAGAGTGTTAGTGGGGGCGAGGTCCTCGCAGTGTCCCCGCCCCCATGCTGTGCTCTCCCCGTGTAGAGTGTTAATGGAGGCGTGGTCTTATTGTCCCCGCCCCCATGCTGTGCTCTCCCCGTGTAGAGTGTTAGTGGAGGCGTGGTCCTCGCAGTGTCCCCGCCCCCATGCTGTGCTCTCACCGTGTAGAGTGTTAATGGAGGCGTGGTCTTATCATTGTCCCCGCCCCCATGCTGTGCTCTCCCCGTGTAGAGTGTTAATGGAGGCGTGGTCTTATCATTGTCCCCGCCCCCATGCTGTGCTCTCCCCGTGTAGAGTGTTAGTGGGGGCGTGGCCTGTCTGCTCGGCGGGAAATGCGGTTCCGGACTCGGTGCTTTGTGATAGTCTACCGGCGGCAGAGCGGGAGGAGGAGCGGGGGGCATGGCGGCACTGGCCGTCTCCCTGGTGCTGTACCTGGCGGAGAGGGGGGCGGGTGAGTACCTGACCCGGACACTTACTGTAATACTGACTGAGCATCATGGGCAATGTAGTCCTTACCGGCTGGCTGAGCACCATGGGCAATGTAGTCCTTACCGGCTGGCTGAGCATCATGGGCAATGTAGTCCTTACCGGCTGGCTGAGCACCATGGGCAATGTAGTCCTTACCGGCTGGCTGAGCACCATGGGCAATGTAGTCCTTACCGGCTGGCTGAGCACCATGGGCAATGTAGTCCTTACCGGCTGGCTGAGCATCATGGGCAATGTAGTCCTTACCGGCTGGCTGAGCACCATGGGCAATGTAGTCCTTACCGGCTGGCTGAGCACCATGGGCAATGTAGTCCTTACCGGCAGGCTGAGCACCATGGGCAATGTAGTCCTTACCGGCAGGCTGACTACCATGGGCAATGTAGTCCTTACCGGCAGGCTGAGCACCATGGGCAATGTAGTCCTTACCGGCAGGCTGAGCACCATGGGCAATGTAGTCCTTACCGGCTGGCTGAGCATCATGGGCAATGTAGTCCTTACCGGCTGGCTGAGCATCATGAGCAATGTAGTCCTTTCCGACTGGCTGAGCATCATGGGCAATGTAGTCCTTACCGTCTGGCTGAGCACCATGGGCAATGTAGTCCTTACCGACTGGCTGAGCACCATGGGCAATGTAGTCCTTACCGGCTGGCTGAGCATCATGGGCAATGTAGTCCTTACCGGCTGACTGAGCATCATGGGCAATGTAGTCCTTGCTGGCTGAGCACCATGGGCAATGTAGTCCTTGCTGGCTGAGCACCATGGGCAATGTAGTCCTTGCTGGCTGAGCACCATGGGCAATGTAGTCCTTATCGGCTGAGCACCATGGGCAATGTAGTCCTTATCGGCTGAGCACCATGGGCAATGTAGTCCTTACCGGCTGGCTGAGCACCATGGGCAATGTAGTCCTTACCGGCTGGCTGAGCACCATGGGCAATGTAGTCCTTACCGGCTGGCTGAGCATCATGGACAATGTAGTCCTTACCGGCTGGCTGAGCAACATGGGCAATGTAGTCCTTACCGGCTGGCTGAGCATCATGGGCAATGTAGTCCTTACCGGGACTCATGGAGGAGGTAATCTGGGGGGTCCTGGCTGTTATTTTGCGGTCTCATGGAGGAGGTAATATGGGGAGTCCTGGCTGTTATTTTGGGGTCTCATGGAGGAGGTAATCTGGGGGGTCCTGGCTGTTATTTTGGGGTCTCAAGGAGGAGGTAATATGGGGGGGGGGGGTCCTGGCTGTTATTTTGGGGTCTCTTGCAGAGGGTATTTTGGGGGGTCCAGCCCAGGCTCTCTTTAGGTGGGGTCCTGTGTAAATAATGGATAATTTTCTTACGGTAATGGATGGAGCTCTATGAAGGTGTCACTAAACTTTCTAAAATGCGAGTAGTCCCTATGGAAACAGGCGGAATGTATCTGCGGTGCCAGTTCCACTTTTAGAACTTTAACCCACTTTTTCAGTTATTCCCAACAATGGATTATTTATCCAATTCTGTCATTGCACTTGGATGGACTGTATAATGATGGCTTAAAGGGACACTATAGGCACCGAGACCACTTCATCTCATTCAAGTGTTGTGGGTGTAGTATGCCTGTCCTCTTAACCCCTTAAGGACACATGACATGTGTGACATGTCATGATTCCCTTTTATTCCAGAAGTTTGGTCCTTAAGGGGTTAAACCTGCAAGGTTAACATTAAAGCAGTGTTTCCCAACCCAGTCCTCAAGGCACACCTACCAGTCCAGGATTTAAGGATTACCCAGTTTTGTCTAAGGTGTTTTTTCTTTTTTTTTCTAAAAACACCTTAGACAAAACTGGGTAATCCTTAAAGGACCACTCTAGTGCCAGGAAAACATACTCGTTTTTCTGGCACTAGAGTGCCCTGAGGGTGCCCCCACCCTCAGGGACCCACTCCCGCCGGGCTCTGGGGGGAGGAAGGGGTTAAACTTACCTCTTTCTCCAGCGCCGGGCGGGGAGCTCTACTCCTCCTCCTCTTCTTCCTCGCGACGTCATCGGCTGAATGCGCATGCGCGGCAGGAGCCGCGCTCGCATTCAGCCGGTCGCATAGGAAAGCATTATCAATGCTTTCCTATGGACGCTTGCGTGCTCTCACTGTGATTTTCACAGTGAGAAGCACGCAAGCGCCTCTAGCGGCTGTCAGTGAGACAGCCACTAGAGGCTCTGGAGGCTGGCTTAACCCTCAGAATAAACATAGCAATTTCTCTGAAACTGCTATGTTTATAAAAAAAAAAGGGTAAAAGCTAGCTGGACCTGGCACCCAGACCACTTCATTAAGCTGAAGTGGTCTGGGTGCCTAGAGTGGTCCTTTAAATCCTGGACTGGTAGGTGTGCCTTGAGGACTGGGTTGGGAAACACTGTATTAAAGGGTTAAGGCTGCCTCTGGTCTACCAGACAGCCACTAGAGGCGCTTCCTGGAGTATCACGGAGTTAGACTCAGTGAAACGATGCTGGATATCCTCACGCTTTGCATGAGAATGTCCATTGTGTTGAAATACTTAAATCAATGCTTTCCTACGTGGATGGCTTAACGCGCAAAGCGGCGCTCGCCGCACATTAGGTACACCCAGATTGCCAACATCGAAGAGGAACCTGACCTAGCACAGAGGGACATCGGCGTTGGAATCATGTAAGTGTTTAACCCCTTAAGGACACATGACATGTGTGACATGTCATGGTTCCCTTTTATTCCAGAAGTTTGGTCCTTAAGGGGTTAAAGGGTTTTGTAACCCTTTAATTGGCAGGGCTGGCCCAGATAATCATTTTAGTACATAGGGACACTATAGCGTTTGGTATTCACTTTTAAATTCCTACGGCTGTAGTGTTCCTTTTACAGCGCCACGGAATCTGATGGCGCTATATAAATAATAATAACTGTGTTTAATGTATGCACAAGGTCAAAAACTAATTTTTTTTTGGGGGGGGGGGAGGTTATGGTTTTAGTGCATAGCTATTATTCCTCAGTGACTCTTATTTGTTCACTAACCCCAGTAAATGCTATTGGAGAGTTTGCATGTAGTGAGCAGTGCAGGAATAACCATTCTTTACAATTGCTGCAGCCTATTTTCGGGTTGATTTCATCATCCTAACTGATTTCACATCTGCAGAGAAATAAAATATAAAAATAAGAGAGCACAAAAGGGTATGATAAATAGGAACCCACCTAGGTAGTGAGTTCTCAACTACCAAGTCAAATGCCAGTCAAATACATACAGGCAGGCCGCCCTGCAGTATGACAATAGTAAACACGGCCCTTTTTGTGAAATAGCAATGTTTACATTTGTCCCTAGGGACACCTCCAGTGGTGTTTCCTGTTACAGTGTTGCAGTCTTTACAGGACTGACCTTCAGTTTATTCATTCTCTGCATGAAGACCGCAAACCGTTCTCAGAGGGATTAATTGACATAATGCTATAGTGCTCAGATAACCGGCTAAGAGAGACTATATTGGGTCGCTTCGTGGGTAACCTGGCATCTGTTCCTATAACCTATCAAATTCCAGAGTAGGGTTGTTGGTAAATAGAAAACTTAGAAACACGACAGCTGCCTCATCAATAAATGTTATGAGAAAGGACCTGATTTTGTGGTTATCATTAGGCATGTTTTTTTTGCATAAAAATAAAATGTGTCTAGAATCCATTGCAGAACATGGAGTATCTTTCTTAAGTCCTCACTGATACTTACATTGTACTATTGTTAGCCTCTATACATGCTGTCCTGGATGCTAAGTCTTCTTTGTAAAGACATCTTTTTTAACCCCTGTCAGAAATGTATTTGTTGCATTCACGAAGTAGACGGGGGCTGCTTATATTTTTGTATGATTGGGTCAGACAGGCATTTTTTTTATTTTTTTTTGTGCATCACAATTTTTATGGCATCTGCTATAAAGGATTTACTTAAAGGGACACTATTGTCACCAGAACAACTACAGCTTGTATTTGTTCTGGTGAGTAGAATCATTACCTTCAGGCTTTTTGCAGTGAACACTGTCTTGTCAGAGAAAATGCAGTGTTTACATTACAGCCTAGGAATACCGCCACTGGCCACTCCTCAAATGGCTGCTAGAGGTACTTCCTGGGGAAGTGATGCACAGTGTGCAGCACTATCATTCAATGTCTCCACCCTCTGCATGGAGACACTGACCTTTCCTCATAGAGATGCATTGATTCAATTGATGCTGATTGGCCAGGGTTGTGTTTGACTTGTGCCGGCTCTGCGCTTGATCTGCCTCCTTAACAAGCTCAGCCAATCCAATGCTTTCCTATTTGAAAGCATTGCGATTGGCTGAGAACACCACTTCTGATGATGTCAGCCAAGCAGTCAGATCAGGGGCATTGCCAGCAGCAGCAGACTGGATTAAAGGTAAGATTTTGCTATATTTACGGGGGGAAGGGGGAGGTCAGGAATACATGACTGTGTTCCTGACCCTATAGTGTTCCTCTAAGAAAAACATTCTAAGCACTATAACCATACAATCTGCTGTAGTGATTATGGTGCCAGGATGGCCTTAATGTGTAAGTAGTCAAACTGTTAACTTGGGGACAGCTGGTCGGTACCCGTTTTCCCTTCAAGTAGCTTCCAGGGAAGGTGGTGACCAGCTCATTGGCTGAAAGAGTTAGCGAAGTTCCCATTTAGGCAATGACCACGTCCCTACCCCTCAGTGCAGTAGATTCTGTCTGTAGGTATGTTTTCAGACTGTTTACACTGGAAGGGAACTCGTGGCACCATAAACACTACAGCAGGCTCTAGTGCTTATGGTGCTTAGAGGGTTAATTCAAAGGGAAACTCCATGTTATCACACGTTGGGTGCAATGTGTAGGTTAAATTACAGTCACATTTATTGAGTGGTTTTATTATTATTATTATTTTTTAATTTGTGGTTGGGTTTGCGCCATAAGTCCACACGACCGTAGAATGCTTCCTCTCTTTTAGGGTTTGTAGCGAGGTGTGAATTGACCGTGCTGCTTTTGTTTTTCAGAGTGTCTTGTGATCCTGCATTATTTCCTCTCTGACCAGCTCCTGTGGGCAGGATGGACATTGGCCCTGCTGCTTCCCGGATGCTTCATCCAAGTCCTCAGCATTTTATGGTACCGGTCAGACGGACATTCACAGTGCCTTACCTTAAGCCTTGTCCATTTTTTGCAGTTGGGAATTCTGAAGCGGTAAGGGATTAACTTACGTTGGCATAGTTACACTGCTCCCAGAACCCACAATAAAACCAGCACTTTTATATAAGGAATATGTAGACTGAGTTGGCATTTATCTGCTGAAAAACTATGCAATGTACCTTTTCACTGCCCAAAACGGAATGATCTAAAACCTTCAACCATTCAGTCTTTATGAGAGTCATTAATAACTGAAACAAATAAGTATATGCTTAATGTAGAATGTAAATAAGCCTTTATAGTTATCCACAAAGTAGTCTTTCTTAACCTATTCACTGCCAGATGCACAATATAACGTTTGTTGCTACTCTCCTCTTTTCACCCTATCTTGTAAGTAAAATGCCGTCTCTAATCGACGTCTCGTAGTGGCGCTATGGAGGCTTTCTGTCCCAGGGAACTGCTTACTGTGATATTCGGTCTGCTTTACATAAATACACCTTTTGGAGAGAGGTCACCAACACAGTTTCCCTCCGACAGGGGTGGACTTTCTCCACTGATCTGATGGCTAAGGAAAATTGTCCCCCATCCCGTGCACAAAGGGTTATTTAGCAGTTGCCTGTTAGAAATATGATTCAGACTGTGAATCATATTTCCTGTAAAGGGCATAGGCCTCTTCTGCAAAACATTTTCCAAACACTGTAATTCGGTTTCCAGCTGCTGTCACAAGGAGCTTTGTGTTCTCCTAGGGATTAAAAAAGTTTGCAAGGATTTTTGTGTTTCTCATACAGTATAGGGCCATTAATAAATCTCCATCAGACAAATCTTGCAATCTGCATTGTCCAATCATGTACGTGCTGGAGATTCCTTACTGTGGCAGCCAAGTAAGACACATTCCAGTTGGTTGTATTCCAGGGATTGTGGTGGTGGTGGAATCTTAGAACTAAGTTAGTGACATTATGTATCTACTGAGAACCACCAATCTAACCTGGCGAGTTTTAATGCATCATTTCTTTAAATGATATTATTGATTTGCATTGCTTTCATTTCCCACTGATGGTTTTCATTAACAATGAGCTACCTGATGTGCATCGTGCGGGAATGTTTACGACCTTTCACCCCATGGAATGTATCCGCAGTGACACGTTGCTTTATTTACATGCTCTTCCTGGCATGTTACAGGGCACAGAAAGTGCTTCCAGATGGGGATTCAGATTGGATCTGCACAACTTTCTGTACTTCTCAAAGGGTTGCTTATGAAGAATGCACTCTAATCCCAATTCCCCCCCCCCCCCTTAAAGAGAGAGACACTTATATCTGGAGTAGAACCTCTAAATGTTAATTATTTGTTATCACTTTGATAATCCCAACATACTTTGCAGAGGTAAGACTTAGCAATGTGAATGAACTAAAAATAAATAAATCTATACATGAATACTACTAGAGCAACGTATTCAAGAAGGGATTTATTTGTGAATTAAAGATAAAATGCAATCTGCTGTGGGTAGTTACTTCTCCTAGTCTTCCTGCCAGGTAGATTACAAACACTATTTAACCATCCTTGTTATTTGTTTGTCTTTGGGACCTCTGTTAAAGGGACACTCCAGGCACCCAGACCACTTCTGCCCATGGAAGTGGTCTGGGTGCCACCTCCCACTACCCTTAACCCTGCAACTGTAATCATTGCAGTTTTCATAGACAGCCACTAGAGGGCACTTCCTAGTCTATAGCACAGGTTTTCTGTGCTATAGCTTCGCTGGACGTCCTCGCACTGTGTGAGGACCTCCAGCATCGCTAAAATCCCCATAGGAAAGCATTGAAAAGCATTTTCAATGCTTTCCTATGGAGAGGTCTAATGCGCATGCACGGTATTGTCGCGCATGCGCATTAGGTCTCCCCAGCAGGCGGGCGGGATCAGTCTCCCCCGCCGGCTGACATAATGAAGGGACGTAATGAAGGGACATGTTGCTGTCTCTGGTAATGTCGCTGGTTTTCACCCCTTCAGCAACCGGAGGAGTCCGTTTTTCTGGCGCTGGAGAGTCCCTTTAAGTGTTTTTTTTTTTTTTTTTTTTTATTGCAGCAGTGTTTTATTTTTTTATTTTTATTATTATTAATTTTTTTAATTCAGATTGTCCTTGCATTCCTCATAGTTGTCTAATTGATATCCAAGAATTTGCCTTCAAATGAACAATTTCCTAGTGTTTAAGTTTTTTCTTTTTAGTGGGTAGAAATTAGACTATTTTCTGAAGGTACATTGGACATAACGGTTTGTGGTCATGCCTGCTAGTTGAAGATAATTTATACAACGTAACCCTCAGTAGGAATAGACCATGGCAGCACGGTGGTTTTATTTGAATCCTCATTTTTCGGATACTTTATTGACACTATGCATTTGATGTGTGTCCGGTGTCTTGCTGAGCACGGAAGATAAACTTTAGCTTTCTGCTTGAGAAGTCATTGATGTCTTCCAGTGACTGGAACTATTCCTAGATTTCTGTATGTGTTTTATTGTTAAAGTTCACATCTGTTGGTTTTATTTATACTGTCCTGTGCTACCATATTGCCTTTCTAGATTTAAAAAAAGTTTACTAAATAATCCATTTTAAAGTCCGTGTAACACATCATACATTCTGTAATATTGCCTCGGAAATGGCTTGTTTCTGTATATATAGATATACCACTGAATGTGGTCAGTATGGTGTATATCACATATTTCTCCTAACAAGCGATCTTTTTACTATGCTGGCAATACAATAGGATTTTGCTATGGGTTGAACTTAAGGAAAGGCTGTTGATCTTCTGAAATACATTGATAGAGAATCGGGCAGAAATGCAGTAATATGCTTAGAGGCACTGTCATATCCTTCATTTTATCACAGCGTAATGGCTAACTAAACAGTTCAACTTTAATATCTGGGAGTGCTGTATGTGTGTGAGCTGAGACATGCACTACAGTACAGCAACAAGAGGAAGCACTATGTAGGCCAAAAAGCTATAAAATGCGTGAATGCTATATTGGTGCTGAGTGTCCATTTTAAATGTGAATTAATTTGAAGTTATCGATTGTCACCAATTTTGACCAATAACCATTCTTATGCTCTTCTACTCCATCGAGAACACCCCAATATATTAAAGATAATGCGGTTAGCCACATTCATGTGTTCTTAAGCTTATTCTATATAATGACTTGTTAACAGAAGTTCAAAAACACCTATAACCACTTTAACCCCTTAAGGACACATGACATGTGTGACATGTCCTGATTCCCTTTTATTCCAGAAGTTTGGTCCTTAAGGGGTTAAAAGTGCAGTGCAAATATTACAAAATTAATTGGCAATTACCCTTTCATATAAAATTTGTCTATATAATAAAGGATTCCTCTGTATTTTGAGAACACTTAAAACAAAAATGATAAATATCTACAAAAATCAGGATAGAACTCATAGAATAATAAAGTATGGACACCAACTTTGTCGAAGTTTTAAGGTTGCACTCATCTTATCAGAAGTGTCATAGTGCGTAGGCCATTTGCTTCACAAAGTGAAGTTTGAGGCTTGAATGGTTTCAAACTTACCTTGCAGGTGTCTCTCATTAAAGACACTATAGTCACCAGAATAAGTACAGCTTAATTTATAGTATACAACTTAGTGATCTGGCGAGTATAGTCAGTCGGTGTTAATATTGCTCCCTAGGGACACCTCCAGTAGCCGCTACTGGAAGTGCTTCCTGGGTCGGTGCTGATAGGCCATGCCGGCGTTTGACCCCGTCCAGCCTCGTTGTCGATATCCGCCAATCCAATGCTTTCCTTATGGGAAAGGATTTGATTGACTGAAATCATAATTTTAGCCAATGAGGCGGGTGAGGCCAGCGCTGGCTGACCCATGTGGCGCTAGAAAAAAGGTAAAGTTTACTACCTTGAAAGGGGGTCAAGCCACGTAAATGATGGTTTTAACACTGTAGGATCTGGAATACATGTTTGTGTTTCTGACCCTATAGTGTTCCTTTAACTCTTGCATATGTAAAGATTACATTTTGCACCATGCATCTAGAACGTATAAACACGACAGCGCCGCATAAATCTATGGGTGGATGCAGTCAAGCATTGAGGGATGTATTCTGTGACTGCAAAATCTATGTAAAGTACTGAGTATATTCTGTTTATGCAGACATGTGGACTGTTTTCGATCCACGTCTCAATGTCGGGGAGACAATGCAGAGTTGGAGAAGTCCTTAATGAAGGAAGGAGATTTGTGTGTGCTCAGACTCCTGGAAGCACTCGTTCAGGCCCTGCCTCACTCCCTGTTACAAGTCTATATCTACCTAACCTTGGAGCACACCGATGCTTATGCAGGTAAGGTTTATAGGGGGACTGTCACTGTACACGGTAACTGCTGGAAAACTCCAGATAGTTCCTCATTTGCTGAAGAATATGTTTATACAAATCTAATGTGTCCTTTCGTTATATCTGGAAATGACCAAAGACCACTGATGCTACCATTGTCTATGTAGAGTTAGCCAAAAAAATGTTATGATCTTCTAGATATTGCACAGAAAGAACACTGTGTTATGTCTTTTGGGGATGACTAAGATGACCTTATGCCAGTACACTTTGGGTATGTTGATTTTATTTTTTTTAAATGTATTTTTGTTCTCTATTCAGAGTCACAGTGTATTCTAGTTGTCAAGCAAACAATAGACTTAATTAAAGCTGGCAGTACTACATGTCTGCCCCCCCCCCCCAAGTCAGAAATTATAGGTGACAAGATGAAAATTGGTTGGTGGTTGTTAGAACCTCATCACTTTTACTTAGGAAATCAATTGCCCTACAGCAGAGCATACACCAATGTAGGGAAAACACTCATTAAGAGGTGGACAAACTGTGATTCCGAGCTACAAGTACGACTTAATTTAAAGGAACCTTTCACATCCCAGATGATTATACAATTGTTCAGCATCACAAAGTGGATTGCTCTACTAAAAAACACATCATCAGAATTATACGCCATTATAGCCATTATAAATGGTATTACTGTTTAGTATTTGAGCTGCTGTTTTTATGGGGTTTTGTAGGGTTGGCTTCTTCTAAAGTATGCCTGATTGTGCTGCCTTCTCTTCCAGTCACCAGTGCTCTGGCGTCCCTCCTGTCTCTGTCTTGGGCTCTGGTATCCTATAGCCGTTTCCTGTGCCTTGTAAAGCCAGGTCACCTCTCCATGCCATGGGCATCCTTGCTCTGTCATCTGCTCTGGAGGATTGGTATGGTTGGCACAAGAGTGATGGCTCTCGCAGTGTTTTCCAGTGTTTATCAGTTCTGGGTGTTTGCCGTGGCAGGTGAGAATTCTTCTCTTTCCTTTAGTGACCTGTGCTTCATGTGTTTCCTAATATGAAATTGAGAAAAGTCAGTGCATTACATTTAGTTTTTCTTTCTTCCTTTCTTTATTTACTTTTGATAAAACCATAACGACCAGTGTTATATCTTGGATCTAGGCACGACTAAATTCGAGCCATGCTGGCTGGGCTCCCTGCTGGGCGGACAGACCCCTGGGGCTGCGGGCAGGCGCATAATTGAGGTGGCGCTAGAACTGAGCTCTTCCTGTTCTGCTCCCTCGCGCACCACCGGGGGCCAGAGTGATGTCATATTCCGGCATCCTAGAAGGGCGCGCAAGGGAGCAGGAAGAGCTCAGAGGGCTGTGCTCCCTCGCCGCCCGTTTAGACTTTGAGCCCACCTCTTGCTCACACCCAGGACATGAGGCTAACGAGGCACATGCCTGGGCATGTAGGGCGGGGTATTTTGCTGCCGCCTTAGTCAAATGCCTTGTTTGCCTCATGGCAAATACAGCCCTGATAAAGACTACATCTATGAGTGTGTCTATGTCTATGAGAGTCTAACATACACCTAAGGAACATTGGCATACATGCCCATTTCCAGACACCATTCTGAATGTGGAGAAATTGAACTTGCTTTTGCCAGAACAGTGTGTATATTTTGATTATCATCAGCACAATCTTTGGATGATAGGTTAAAGTAACACTATGGCATTAGGAATGCAACGCTATTAAGTCGACAAATGTAATTTAAAAAAACAAAACATTTTACTCTTCTTTCGCCAACACTGATGATCTCAGCCAATGCAATGCCTTCCCATAGGAAAACATTGAGAACTTATTGTTCATGCATGGCAATCGCCACGCTGCACCAATCGGCATTTACTCCTAGAGATGCATTGAATCAGTGCATCTTTGTGTGGAGCATGGAGATGCGGTACATCACTTCTGCATTATTTTTCTCAGAAAAGGCAGTGTTTAAGCTGTAGTGGTTTTGGTGCCTGTAGTGTCCCTTTAATTGTAAGTTACACATAACCACACACTTACTAACAATTCTAGGGGAAATTGCATTTAAGTACTACCATAGCATTTATCACATGTCCACTTTAGTACATAGATCTATTTTAAGTTTAACCTGTATCCCTTCTCTCTCTTTTTTTGTTAGGGGCTCATTGGCTTGTAATGTCTTTTTGGCTTGTCGCTCAGCAGACAGATGTTATCTCGAATCCGTGCCGTTGGAGGTTGTTTAACGCCCTCATGGGAGCCGTCTATGTTTTCTGCTTCATTAATATTAAAGACGGGCGTTCGCGTTATCGTGTGTCCATATACTATGCGGTAAGGACATTCACCGTGGCACATGCCTTGCACTAATTGTATGCTTATGTTATAATGTATTCCCCATATCTGTTGATGCTCTGTAACTCTGACTGCAAGTAATCTATCCCTCCTGTTATCAATAGATTATGCTGGTGGAAAACAGCGTTCTCTTGCTGCTAGCTACAGATTTCCTGCAGCAGGCGCTGGGGAGCATTGTTAAGCTATCTGTGACTGTAATGTCTGGATTCTTTATTGGTAAGTAATCTATGAATTGGCAGAGTTTCTATAAATGCCAAGGTATAAAAGAATTGTGTGAAATAGAATAAATGTTTTAAAATTTAATTTTTTTTCTAAAATACACCTGGTTAATCTCATGTGATGCAGTGGATACAACATTTTGTTTTAATTTTTTTAATTTTTTTTTTTTAAAAACCCATAAACTACCGTATATACTCGAGTATAAGCCGGCCCGAATATAACCCGGGCCCCTAATTTTACCCTAAAAAACTGGGAAAACTTATTGAGTCGAGTATAAGACTAGGGTGGGAAATGCAGCAGCTACTGGTAAATTTCTAAATAAAATTAGATCCTAAAAAAATTATATTAATTGAATATTTATTTACAGTGTGTGTGTATATAATGAATGCAGTGTGTGTGTGTGTGTGTGAGGGGGGTGGGTGGGCATTTTTATTATTATTTTTATTAAATTATTTTAATTTTTTTTTCATTATTATTATTAAAATATTATTTTATTTTAATTTTATTATTATTTAAATGTTTATTTGGTTTTTTTTTTTGTCCCCCCTCCCTGCTTGATGCATGGCAGGGAGAGGGCTCTCACTCCCTGGTGGTCCAGTGGATGGGAACTGTGTCGGAGGGGGGCTGGCAGAGAGTTTACTTACCTCTCCTGCAGCTCCTGTCCGCTCCCTCCTCCTCCGCGCCGGTCCGGTCAGCAGCTCTGTCAGCTCACACTGTAAATCTCGCGAGAGCCACGCTATGACCCCGCGGCTCTCGCGAGATTTACACTGTGAGCTGACAGAGGTGCTGAACGGACCGGCGCGGAGGAGGCGTGAGCTGGCAGGAGCTGCAGGAACGGTAAGTAAGAGCTCTCTGCAGCCCCCACAGCCCCATTGTCTGTATTATGGCAATATAAATTGCCATAATAAATGGCTCTCTGCTTTTTATTTTAAATTTTTTAACCTTGCTGGGCAGCTGCAAATGCTTTCTCCCATTACAGCTTTGAACATTTTTGTAAGCTTGCATTTAGGAACTATTATACTTCCTAAATATGTGTTTTTATTTTTTATTCGTTCAGTTTGTCTCTTGGCTTAAATCTTAAGAATGGGACTTTATAACTAGATTTGCTATTCGAGCACACAGTATGTGTATGTACGAAATTGGTGTTGCCCAAAACAAAAACAGTAAAATAGCAAGCTCTTATAGGCCACGTCATGCCCGAATCATTTTGCTAACAAATGTATAGATTAGGAGGAAAAACGTATTTAAAAATAGTTTTGTTTTATTTTTTCTTCTTCTTAGCTGTCAGTCAATGCTTAAGCGTGCCAAGACAAGGGAAAGCAGTAAAGATCTCCCACTGGAGGTCCTTTTGCTCTCCACCCATAGCAACCACAGCACATGCTCAAGGCTTTTATATAAGCTAGATAAGGACTTTTTCTTCCCCTTTTTCCAACGTCTACTTCTTGAGTATCAAACAATGCAGTAAATTTTAGAACAAAATATTTAACATGTACTGTTTATGTGTATTACTGTAATTATTATTTTTTATTTTTTTGTCCTACAGGGTGTGCTGCTTTAATTGTCTTCTACACACTCCTGCACCCCAAATCCACAGAAATTTCTCAAAGTTTTAGTAAAATGGCACATGTGTCAAGAAGGGCTAGGGAAACGAGTGATGAACCTGCTCTCTCCTCATCTGTGTACTGGAACAGTGCTTCTGTGAGAGAGACCGGCAAAGTATTTGGAAATAAAGAACTTCAGAAAGTGCATAGGGCGGCTGAAAACCAAGAATTGGAGGCAAAAAATAAAGAACTGGCTATTTGGACGGAATTCCCCAATGATCACCATCACTGGATGTTCTTAAAATTGGCTATGAAAACTGGGAATATGTCAAAAATCAGTGCTGCTTTTCTTGGAATGTTTCCCCCTACTGAATGTCAGCCTGCTTCGCTACATGTTGATGGAAAGCTACAGCCTCCCACTTGTGGCACCTTGGAGTGTTTGGGGAAAATGCAAACTGAGAAATATGTGGGTTTGGAAGGTAGTCCACAAGAACAATCGGACTATGTCACTCTGGGAAACACTAGAAACGAGGATATGCATGAAACAAGGGCTGCTAATGGAATTCCGTGTGATGGTGATGGTGGTGTTGGCGTAGCTGATGGTGGGTTAGTCTTTGGAGCTCAAGAAGAGGTGGATGCTGCCAGTTCACCCAGCAGTCGAAGCGGTGTGCGGGATAGTGCAACTCTGTACTTCAGTGCAAACATGGAAGGGATTGCACATACCACCAAGGACTCGGAACCTGTTCCACATTTGCCAGATCCTGGTTTAAAACTCCACACGGACATTAAAGGAGACTGTGGACAGGGCACTGCTCAAAAAGAACTTCCAGTTATTTGTGTCAGCCCTATTCTAAGCCTTGCTGCCAACAGCAACTTTCAGAGAAGTATTGTCTTGGATGTGGACAGCCTGGGCGATGAGTCAGCTCTGTCTGAAGATGACTCAGGAACTATGGAGAACTTGTTAGGTAAAGGAGGCTTCCATTTGTTAACCACTGGGGCCTTGCCACCTTCTGTGAGAGGACGGCTCATTCAGGAGGAGAAACCATGCTTCACGTCGACTCCTAAAGCTCAGTCCACAGGCCTAGATATAGTGCTACATGCTGACTCAAAAGCCAGGCGGAAACTTGCCCAGCTGACTGAGAAACCATAGGTTAAGACGTTAGTTGACTGTCGTGGTTTACAGGAGAAATCACATTAGAATGGTCCAGTATACGTTTCCTGTTAGATTATTTGCATATCTCGATCACTGTAAAACATTGGTGACCAAAAGATGGAATCCCCAGCTGTTACAGAACTACAGCTCCCATGATGCTGTGCCAGGTTTAAATCTGCCATACTATCATGAAATGTTAGTTTTGCAGACACTACGGATTTTCTTTTTCTGCCATTCGTGTGGTAAACGAATAGACAATCCTACAGTAGTTGTAGGTTTTTGGAACAGGAAACTTTTTTTTAAATCCAGAACTAATTTGTCTTACCACTGCAACCTATGAGTTAGGGAAATTTTGTGATCGCTTCTTAAAATATTTTTTTTTTATGTTGCTGTATTCTTAAAGTAATATTATACAAATTTATGTTGTAATCTGAAATAATGCCTATTATATTAGAAGACCGAATGTACGATACCTAACCAGTTGGTAGTAAAATGTCCGTAGACAAATATATTTAGGATTTTAAAACTGCTCAATATCTAAAGCTTTTAATAGACTATCTATCGTAATGCTATATATACTTTTTCGGACGTTGTGTATTTAAAAGTGCACAGACAAAGCAGTCACGGCTGGTTCTTGGCTGCCTTAGTTCTTCTCCTACACCATGTTTGCAGTCTGTGCTCCTTTTATTCATGATTTTAAAAAAAATATATATTATTATTATTATTATTTTCCAACTTATAAAAGGTTGTTTGTTTGATTTTTGCAATAATTTGCAACCCATTTAAACAAGTCTTAAACAACGCAGAATATTGTTTATAATTGCAAACTTCGTAAAGTGGTTTTGTCACCTCCCCCACTCCAAACTGAATATCTCATAAGGATTAAATCTTTATGAAATGCTCACATTGACTGTATTGGAATTTCATTGATATTCCAACACAATCAAAATATACACTAAGACAAAGTAGGGGCTACTTTGTCTCTTAGTATTTTTCCTCCATTTGACAAAAGGCAGAGTCAAGCTTTGTCACTAGTGATTGCTGAGAGGACAAGCCTTGGTCTATGGAGGAATCTGCTATCTCGCTGGGTCCTACATAGACGTTTGTTCCTGGGGCTGTGCTAAAGAGGACCGGACTGAAGAGCATGACGGCGTCTGCGAGAGACGCTCTGACCAACCTCCCTTTTCTTGTTGTTGTAATTTTATGGTCTTCATTTAATGTCTTGTGTGTAGGCAATGGCCGGCTTGCTTCGTAGTGTTTTGGGCATAATACGATGTGTTTATACAGGAGAATTGGAGATCGACTATTCCTCAATATCAAAAGTAATGTCCTACTTTTTCTCTGAACTGCCTTTTAACATGCAAGGGAAATGGTCTCCTTGTACATCCCAAACCCTGTTAGAAATGTTGAAGTGGATCTCCTATCCTTAAACATGTGTAAGTAACAAATTAGTACGTATTAGTTTGTGTAGCAAACTTGACACCAATGTCCCTTGATCAAGAACGGTACATGTCTCGGGTGTCTTAAGAGTGTTTTACATTAGTTTTATAATAATTATATTTATTTATAAAGTGAGAACATGGTGTGAACCTTTACCCTTCACAACTGGGAAAAAGCAACAAAAATATCTATTACTTCCGAACATCTTAATTTACAGAGAGTACTTCTCCCTTACTTTTTTACCCAATGGCACTGTAATCCACCCCCTTAACATTGTCTGGTCTCCAGCTTTTAAGAGCCATTTAGTTTAAAAGTTAAAATAAAGGTGTGACAATGCCCACTTTCTGTAGTTTTTTTTCTCTTTAATTTTATCAAATTAATCTAAACCACCAGGGCTGAGAGATGAGTCTCACAGAGACCCCAACCACGTTTAAATATGGCCTGTGTTCTGCTTCTCCCAGCTAGCAAATGACCATGTTTCCTGTGGCTATAGGTACTTTAGTAAAGTATAAAAAAAAGTAAAATGAAATGAATCGATACATATATCTTTGTTTATACATAATCTAATATCCTGATCCTTGGTGAAGTAATCCATAGGTAGTGTGAGAGACGCCCGGAACACTGAGCTCCTTGGTGTATTACACACACAACCCCAGGTTTAATGACCATCTTGCCAACAATGTTTTCTGGGAGAAAGTAGTTTGTCTTTAAAGAGCCTCAGTATTGGTTTACAGCTTATCTTTGCTCTTGTTTTACCGCGATTATAAGTTTATTGCCCAGTCGGTAGATCAAACTGTATTATGAAAGTTTGTTTTTGCTTTGGTTTGTGTGTTTGTGTCTTAATTGTAGGTTTATTAATGAAGTGTTTTTTTGTAGCATAAAATATTGCATGCACTATAATCTAATAAGCTATTTATTAAGTCGTATCCTGTTTTTTTATTTTATTTTAACATATATGCTGCTGCTCTTTATAATGTTGTCATCTAACCGTTACAGATTTAGCATACAGTCTCACAGCTGGGAAAGTGGCCTTAAAGCAGACTCCTTGTCTATTGTTTGGTTAACAAGGTCAACTCCAGCATGATGTGTGGTGATTAAAAACTGTTGCAAATGTATAGATTAAATGTTTCTTACACGGAATTTATACAGTGTTGAATGTGGCGCCATGTCCATTGCACTCCCACTACAACAAGCACATTTGCGTGTTACAAACTTGGATCTCTATTCTATGCCAATGATGAGAAAAGGTTGCAATCTCAATAAATATCCATATATTTGCTAGTAGTTGGGCTCATTTCTCGTTACAGATTTTATATTGTACTATAGCTTCCTTATGAAGTGACCATGTCTCATCTGCGTGACAAGTTCAATAGCACTGGGATGTTTAGTAAATATGTCTTAAAGCTTAGCACCTTTTTATTCTTTATGGAGCTTAATATATAGATTTTTTTTATTATTATTTTTTTTTCAGCCCTTATTTTTGCAGTGTTTTGACCCCATATATCTCCAATTGTTAATCTGGAATGCCTTCTAAATCAGGTACATAAAAATATGTTTTAATACGAAGTTCTGTATTTGTATGTGTACCAAGCAATGTATAGTTTTTACCTACATTTGTAACATTTCAAGTAAACAAACTCTAAAGAACACCTTTTTGTCTTGTTTTGTCTTAAAGCCTTTTTTTTTTTGTGACATTTCCGGTTTGCTCCACACGATTGTAAATAAATAGTAACATGTGTAATGGGAATATTACATTTATATAAAACCAAGAATTTGGGCATTTGACAGTGGAATTTGTTTAGATTAAAATAACCAAACTGAGTATATAAAATATCCCAACTCTCGTTTTAATCTAGATTTTGCAATTCTCATATTACTTTTCTACTGGGTGCATTTTAATGAGTAACTCCTGAGGTTCTGTATAATGTATTTATAATGGGGTCATCTTCAGCTTTTAGTTTACCTTTCAACCAGTGTAGAATTACATGATTTTCCTATTACATGATATAAAGTCATGAATTTATTAAAGGCACAGAGGCTCATACTGCATATCCCTTTATTGACTGTCCACCAATAGCAGCAAAGAATACAAATCAGAATGAAAAAATAATGCATACATAGTAACATAGGCCACTCACACCCGCAGATCTCCCTCTTTCTTGAAGTTTCAAACGAAACGTAGAAGGTCATAGAGAACAAAGGACCATTTAATCCACAACAGGAAACCAATTCGGAACATCCAAGGAACAGCTCCAGCAAGATAACGCTCCCCCAAGGTAGATGAAAGAGACATCAATGGACCGGATCATGCTGTGAAAACCTAAAGAACAGGAGCCCAAGGGTTAAATCTGTACCATAGACCAACAACAAGGCCAGAATTATTATAGGCATTAATCTACATCCCATAACGAACAACAGCCCATCCCAAAACTCTAAACCGGCATAATCAAAACCAAACCTCATAAATACAATGCCCCACTTACCATACCAATGAATCCAATCGCTTGTAACAAACAATACAGGTGGGAAAAATAGAAAACAAAACTGAGAAATGGCTTCATAACGGGTGGGACAATACTCACCTGCATGTCTTTAATAAAATCATGACTTTACGTCATGTAATAGAAAAATCATATAATTTTATTACAAAACACGAAGGCTCATATTGCAAGTTTAAAGCTGATCAACCACCGCAGAAAACACATGAGAAATAGGCCGAAAATTCAAATTCCCGAAACGTCTATTCCCGCGACCAATCTGCCATCCACAAAAGGTCCTCCAGACATGCTCCCAATGCCATCATCAATGAGGCAGAGGCTCCCCTAACAGAAACGTCGATACCAGCTTGGTCCAGAATCCACTTCAACCATCGGGACAACGTAGCGCTCACAACTGGGGAAAAAGGAGAATGAAAAGACAAGAAAGCCGGCTTCGAAGGGAAAGTTTGATACAATACCGATTTAATAAGTCTTGGTACGTCTGGAAATATTGAAAGTCACACACTCCGGAGTGTATGATCAGGCATCAAAATCCAAAGCACATACATCCGACACCCTTTTGCAAAAAAGAAGGCAAAAGAGACCAACCAATTTAGCAGACAACTGGCGTAATGAGAGATCCCGTTTAGAAGGCCAGACAGAACAACCGAGACCTGAAGCTGCCATCACACAGTACTTGTCCTAGAGTTTGGAACTCAATAGTGAGTGATGCAACAGATGAAGGGAGATCACTTGTACAGGCTTCAGCATTTAGCTGTCCAAATACGCATAGTCTACCACTTTGCTGCCTGATGCTTCACTTCACAATAATAGTATTTAAAGAAGACCATGGACGATATTTAATGTTGGGAGTCATGACACCTTATAATAATGCCACATTTAAAGTCACTGGGCTTTGCAGTATGGCCTATTGTAATGCCTATGTTTATTGAGATGTAATGTGCGTGTTTTTATGAATCTCTTAGCAATGGGTAAGGGTGAACTCCACAATTAGTTGCCCACATGCTGTTGGCCATATAATGTGAGTGCATGAAATAATCTGTGTGGATGTATTGTTGATCAACTTGAGATTGGCCGCAATATCGTAGAAAGCTGTGAAAGAAACTTGTTTGCCAGCAATTCTCTGTATTGTAATTTGTTTTACATTTCATATTCTCTTGTGTCCTTTTTTGAAGATGGACACCAAGAGCAAAATGTGTGGGGTTTTTTTTCCCTCCAGTTTTGTTTGACTCAAATCTGGTCTTAAAATTTACATCAAAATATTCTATAAAGTTGCCACTAGAGGGCTCGCAGTACTGACAACTAACTTTTGACTGTCATTCTTTAGCACAGCTAGCACTAGCTGTCAGTATGACATTCTGTCTCTATCTGATATTATGCACAAACTGTATTTGATACTCCACCTCCCTTTTATATTACTGTAGTAGTAATATTATTGATATTTATATATTCCAATTGCCAGCGTCTTCCACAGTGCTGTACAATAGATTAAATACTGACAAACAATGAACGGAGTATTGATACAAAATATCAGTATAGAATTTATTTTCTTATATTTTTTCTATTTAATTTTTTTCTTTCTAAACATAGAAACATAGAATGTGACGGCAGATAAGAACCATTCGGCCCATCTAGTCTGCCCAATTTTCTAAATACTTTCATTAGTCTCTGGCCCCATCTTATAGTTAGGATAGCCTTATGCCTATCCCACGCATGCTTAAACTCCTTTACTGTGTTAACCTCTACCACTTCAGCTGGAAGGCTATTCCATGCATCCACTACCCTCTCAGTAAAGTAATACTTCCTGATATTATTATTTTTTTAAATTCTTTATTTTTGTGTGCATGAATGGACGGAGCAACTCACAATGCCACAGTAGCATATGCAAGCCTGGCAATATTACAGCGTTTTTACAAGTGTGGCATTTACGTATTGGCACATTTTTAAGTATAGAGATAAACCAACAGTGTATCTGCAAGTTATAAACAGGCTTGGGTTGCCACAATAGTAAGTACTAGCTAGAGAGACAATACAGATTAAGCATTTGCATGGCAACAGCTAACAGCCCAAATTTTAGTAGTGTCAGAGACAGGTTACATGGACTGACTGTAAAAGTGGTCTGGACAGTAGAGGGTAGCCCAGGTACGTCAGGAGTATCGTAGGGAACATGTCAGTGGGGAGTTAAGGGAACACAGGGAGTGTATCTCGCTATGGTAGCTGACATTTCCATTGATAATATCACCACTGGCAACCTGGTGACTGAGTGAAGCCCTCTGGAGTGTAACCCGTGACAGATGGGGTAAGTCAGGAGGCAGTGGGCATGCTAATCTCAGAGGGAGCTTAGAACGAATGCATGCCCGCTGTACACAATACCCGCTCAGCCTATTCCAGTGATCGGCAAGCTGACAGCGCAGACTGATAGTTCATAGAGGCCAAGTGTCCCGTTCACCGGTACGTGCCGCCTGGAGTGAGGATTCGTCACGCAGCTGGGGAGAGTCGGGCACAAGGTGGCAATTCCATGCTTGCGTATGGTTCCTTTCTGGCCCCCGGCCCGTGAGGGATCTTGCGCTGGTCGAAGAGTTGAGCCCTGCAGGCGGTCATGATGAGGTTTAGGTGAGCTGCGGATGCCAGCTCCTGATATTATTTTTAAACCTCTGTCCCTCTAATTTAAGACTATGTCCTCTTGTTGTGGTAGTTTTTCTTCTTTTAAATATAGTCTCCTCCTTTACTGTGTTGATTCTCTTTATGTATTTAAATGTTTCTATCAAATCCCCCGTCTCATCTTTCCTCCAAGCTATACATGTTAAGATCCTTTAACCTTTCCTGGTAAGTTTTATCCTGCAATCCATGAACCAGTTTAGTAGCACTTCTCTGAACTCTCTCTAAGGTATCAATATCCTTCTGAAGATACGGTCTCCAGTACTGCATACAATACTCCAAGTGAGGTCTCACCAGTGTTCTGTACAATGGCATGAGCACTTCCCTCTTTCTACTGCTAATTCCTCTCCCTATACAACCAAGCATTCTGCTAGCATTTCCTGCTGCTCTATTACATTGTCTGCCTACCTTTAAGTCATCAGAAATAATCACCCCTAAATCCCTTTCCTCAGATGTTGAGGTTAGGACTCTAAAAAATATTCTGTACTCTGCCCTTGGGTTTTTACATCCAAGATGCATTATCTTGCACTTATCCACATTAAATGTCAGTTGCCACAACTCTGACCATTTTTCTAGTTTACCTAAATCATTAGCCATTTGGCTCATCCCTCCTGGAACATCAACCCTGTTACATATCTTAGTATCATCAGCAAAAATACATACCTTACCATGAAGACCTTCTGCAATATCACTAATACAAATATTAAAGAGAATGGGTCCAAGTACAGATCCCTGAGGTACCCCACTGGTGACAAGCCCAAGCTTCGAATAATTTTAGTTACCCAATCAAAAAAATCAATAAGATTAGTTTGGCATGATCTCCCTGAAATAAACCCATGTTGTCTCTGATCTTGAAATGCATGTGGTTTTAGATGTTCAACAATCCTATCCTTTAACATGGTTTCCATCACTTTCCCCACTACTGAAGTAAGGCTTACTGGCCTATAGTTGCCCGACTCCTCCCTATTATCTTTCTTGTGAATGGGCACAACATTCACCAACTTCCAATCTTCTGGGACTACTGTTATTAATGATTGGTTAAATAAATCTGTTAATGGTTTTGCTGGTACACCACTAAGCTCTTTTAATAGCTTTGGGTGTATTCCATCAGGTCCCATTGACTTATTTGTCTTTACTTTTGACAGTTGAAATAGAACCTCTTCTTCTGTAAACTCACGTGTAATAAATAACTCATTTATCCTTTTTCTTAAATGAGGGACCTTCATTTTTATCTGTAAATACCGAACAAAAATATTCATTGAGGCAGTCAGCTAGACCTTTATCCTCTTCTACATACCTTCCTTCTTTTGTTATTAATATAACCACAGTGGTTTCTTGAATTTTTTGCTTTTACTGACAAGCCTAATGCAATTTTCTGTGGCCTTCAGTAGTGCAACTTTTAAATAATCCCATTTCTCTTGGACGCCATTTAAATTGCTTCAGTCTGATAATGACTCCTTTACACATATTCTAATTTTAGAAAAGTCTGTTTTTCTAAAGTCTAAAACTTTTTTGTTTTTGTGTGGTGTGACTCAGTCACTGTTCTTATATTAAATCACACTGATTGATGATCACTGGATCCTAAACTTTCACCTACAGTAATATCTGATACCAAATCTCCATTTGTTAACACTAAATCAAGTATGGCCTCTTTACGAGTTGGCTCCTCAATGACTTGTTTTAGAGACAATCCCAGTAGGGAGTTTAGAATATGTGTGCTCCTGGCACAAGCAGCTATTTTTGTTTTCCAATTCACATCAGGAGCTATTTCCTCAACTAGTAGATTATCTAACTCTTCAATTTGTCCTGGGGGCCTATAAATCACACCTACACGAATTACTGTGATTACCAAATTCTAACGTAACCCAAACAGACTCAATGTTCACCTCACTAACTTTTATTAGGCTAGATTTTATGCTATCCTTCACATACAGGGCCACCCCTTCCCCTTTCCTGCCTTCCCTGTCTTTTCTATATAAAGAGTACCCTGGTATTGCTGTCCCAGTCATTTTTCTCATTATACCATGTCTCAGTAACCGCGACTAAATCTACACTATCAGTTGCCATTATTGCCACAAGTTCATGGATCTTATTCCCTAAACTGCGAGCATTTGTAGACATGACTCTAAGCTTATCATTTTTTAACACACTTTCTACAGGCACCTTCTGTCCTTGTTTTATCACCCTTTTGCCCCCCCTCCTAGTTTAAATACATCCTAGCAAAACCTCTGAACTGCTCACTGAGAACATTTGTTCCCTTTTGAGAAAGATGCAAACCATCTTTATTGTACAGTTTATTTCCATTCTAAACAGAGCTACCATGAGAAATAAAGCCAAATCCTTACTCCCGACACCATTCACCAAGCCACAAGTTAAAGTTCCCTAATACTCATCCGCCTGTCGTTCTGAGTGTTATGCACAGGCAGAACTTCAGAGAATGACAGTGTGGAAGCAACCTGCCGTATATCATTGGCAAAAACACTAAAAACTTCCTTAACCTCTGAAACCTCATTGCAAGCCAAGTCATTTGTCCCTAGATGGACAAGTACATCCAATTCCCCTTCCTGCTTTGCTCGCTTAACAATATTACAGATACGTCTCCTGTTTCTGTGAGCAGTAGCTCCGGGAAGACACCTCACAAGACCACCATTGTCCATCTCCACACCTCTTATGATGGAATCCCCCAACAACAACTGCTTTCTATTAGGCCTCACCATAGTCTCCAAGCCTCTCTCCACAACATCACTAGCCTCAGTGCCTCTCTCCACATCACTAGCCTCAGTGCCTCTCTCCACATCACTAGCCTCAGTGCCTCTCTCCACAACATCACTAGCCTCAGTGCCTCTCTCCACAACATCACTAGCCTCAGTGCCTCTCTCCACAACACCACTAGCCTCAGTGCCTCTCTTCACAACACCACTAGCCTCAGTGCCTCTCTCCACAACACCACTAGCCTCAGTGCCTCTCTCCACAACACCACTAGCCTCAGTGCCTCTCTCCACAACACCACTAGCCTCAGTGCCTCTCTTCACAACACCACTAGCCTCAGTGCCTCTCTTCACAACACCACTAGCCTCAGTGCCTCTCTCCACAACACCACTAGCCTCAGTGCCTCTCTCCACAACACCACTAGCCTCAGTGCCTCTCTCCACAACACCACTAGCCTCAGTGCCTCTCTCCACAACACCACTAGCCTCAGTGCCTCTCTCCACAACACCACTAGCCTCAGTGCCTCTCTCCACAACACCACTAGCCTCAGTGCCTCTCTCCACAACACCACTAGCCTCAGTGCCTCTCTCCACAACACCACTAGCCTCAGTGCCTGTCTCCAGGGTGCCATTGAGCAGGGGGCGCCCTGCGGCCGCACAGCTCACACATGGCTGGCCGGGATAAAAAAAATAAAAATTTGCGGCGGGGGCAGAGCTAAAATGCCATCTAACTGCTGCAGGGGAAGCAGGAAGGAGTCCCTGCTTCCCCCAACAACCAGAATCCAGGAGCTGCACTGCCTGTCTGCCTCCACAAGGAACAGAGGTAACTATGTGATTGTCTGCTTGTGTGTGGCTGTCTGCTTGTGTGTGGCTGTCTGCTTGTGTGTGGCTGTCTGCTTGTGTGTGGCTGTCTGCCTGTGTGTGTGTGTGGCTGTCTGTGTGTGTGTGTCTGTGTCTGTGTGTGTGTGTCTGTGTGTGTGTGACTGACTGCCTGTGTGTGTGTGTGTGTGACTGTCTGTGTGTGTGTGTGTGTGTCTGTGTGTGACTGTCTGCCTGTGTGTGTGTGTGTGTGTGTGTGACTGTCTGCCTGTGTGTGTGTGTGTGTGACTGTCTGCCTGTGTGTGTGTGTGTGTGTGTGTAGCTGATGGCACTGGGGTGTCCTACAAATTTCATATGAATAACTGTATTCGTGTACACTGCCAGTTTTATATGTGTTTAAAAGAAGTGTATTTATCTAATTGTTCGGTAGAATCGTTCGAATAGATTAAGGGAATGAAACTACCGAACAATCAGACCTCCCCTGTGTGAAGTGTGCCTTCAATTACCCGTGGCAACAATGTTGTGAGCGGGTAATTGACGAGCTATGCGGTAGGTCCTTTGTCTCACGGTGGCCGCCATTCGGGAAACGAACACGTGGTGGCGGCCATTTTACAAACTCCCGAACAGCGGTGCTTTGCCGTCGAGTGTCTGGAACCCAAATCGGACACTCGTCTAGGCAAACACCGCTGAGTCTGCCTGTGTGTGTGACTGTCTGCCTCTGTGTGTGTGTGTGTGGCTGTCTGCCTCTGTGTCTGTCTGTGTGTGGCTGTGTGTGGCTGTCTGCCTGTGTGTGTGTGTGTGTCTGTGTGTGTGACTGTCTGCCTGTGTGTGTGTAGTTGTCTGCCTGTGTGTGTGTGTAGCTGTCTGCCTGTGTGTGTGTGTAGCTGTCTGCCTGTGTGTGTGTGTGTGTGTGTGACTGTCTGCCTGTGTGTGTGTGTGTGTGTGTGTGTGTGACTGTCTGCCTGTGTGTGTGTGTGTGTGTGACTGTCTGCCTGTGTGTGTGTGTGTGTGACTGTCTGCCTGTGTGTGTGTGTGTGTGACTGTCTGCCTGTGTGTGTGTGTGTGTGACTGTCTGCCTGTGTGTGTGTGTGTGTGACTGTCTGCCTGTGTGTGTGTGTGTGTGACTGTCTGCCTGTGTGTGTGTGTGTGTGACTGTCTGCCTGTGTGTGTGTGTGTGTGACTGTCTGCCTGTGTGTGTGTGTGTGTGTGTGTGTGTGTGTGTGTGTGTGTGGGGCTGTCTGCCTGCCTGTGTGTGGGGCTGTCTGCCTGTGTGTGTGTGGGGCTGTCTGCCTGTGCGTGTGTGTGTGGGGCTGTCTGCCTGTGCGTGTGAATGTCTGCCTTTGTGTGTGTGTGTGTGTGTGTGTGGCTGTGTGTGTGTGTGTGTGGCTGTCTGCCTGTGTGTGTGGCTGTCTGCCTGTGTGTGTGTGTGTGTGTGGGGCTGTCTGCCTGTGTGTGTGTGTGTGTGTGTGGGGCTGTCTGCCTGCCTGTGTGTGGGACTGTCTGCCTGTGTGTGTGTGTGGGGCTGTCTGCCTGCCTGTGTGTGGGGCTGTCTGCCTGTGTGTGTGTGTGGGGCTGTCTGCCTGTGTGTGTGTGTGGGGCTGTCTGCCTGTGTGTGTGTGTGGGGCTGTCTGCCTGTGTGTGTGTGGGGCTGTCTGCCTGTGTGTGTGTGTGGGGCTGTCTGCCTGTGTGTGTGTGGGGCTGTCTGCCTGTGTGTGTGACTGTCTGCCTTTGTGTGTGTGTGTGTGTGTGTGTGTGGCTGTCTGCCTGTGTGTGTGGCTGTCTGCCTGTGTGTGTGACTGCCTGCCAGTGTGTGTGTGTCACTGTCTGTGTTTTTGACTGTGTGTGTGTGTGTTTGGCTGTCTGCCCATGTGTTTGTGTGTGCCTGCCTGTGTGTGTTGCTGTCTGCCTGTGTGTCTGCCTATGTGTGACTGTCTGAGCAGACTAGATGGGCCGAATGGTTCTTATCTGCCGTCACATTCTATGTCTGTGTGTTTGTGTGTGGTTTTCCGTGTGTGACTGCCTGCGTGTGTTTGTGTGTGTGTGTATGGCTGTCTGCCTGTGTGAGGGGTGGGGGAGGGGGGGCGGGCGATGTGAAGATTTTTTGCACAGGGCGCCCAAAGGCCTAAGGCCGGCCCTGGTTACAGGGTCAAATATAAGGCTTGATTTTGATTCTGCCTGTGTCTGTGTGTGACTGTCTGTGTGTGACTGTCTGTGTGTGGCTGTCTGCCTGTGTGTGTGTGTGTGACTGTGTGTGTGTGTGGCTGTCTGCCTGTGTGTGTGTGTGTGTGTGTGTGTGTGTGTGACTGTGTGTGTGTGTGGCTGTCTGCCTGTGTGTGTGTGTGTGTGTGACTGTGTGTGTGTGTGGCTGTCTGCCTGTGTGTGTGTGTGTGTGTGGCTGTCTGCCTGTGTGTGTGTGTGTGTGTGTGTGTGGCTGTCTGCCTGTGTGTGTGTGTGGCTGTCTGCCTGTGTGTGTGTGTGTGGCTGTCTGCCTGTGTGTGTGTGTGTGTGTGACTGTGTGGCTGTCTGCCTGTGTGTGTGTGTCTGTGTTTGTGGCTGTCTGCCTGTGTGTGTGGCTGTCTGCCTGTGTGTGTGGCTGTATGCCTGTGTGTGTGTGTGGCTGTATGACTGTGTGTGTGTGTGGCTGTATGACTGTGTGTGTGTGGCTGTATGCCTGTGTGTGTGTGGCTGTATGCCTGTGTGTGTGTGGCTGTATGCCTGTGTGTGTGTGGCTGTATGCCTGTGTGTGTGTGTGGCTGTATGCCTGTGTGTGTGTGTGGCTGTATGCCTGTGTGTGTGTGTGGCTGTATGCCTGTGTGTGTGTGTGGCTGTCTGCCTGTGTGTGTGTGTGGCTGTCTGCCTGTGTGTGTGTGGCTGTCTGCCTGTGTGTGTGTGGCTGTCTGCCTGTGTGTGTGTGTGTGGCTGTCTGCCTGTGTGTGTGTGTGTGGCTGTCTGCCTGTGTGTGTGTGGCTGTCTGCGTGTGTGTGTGTGTGGCTGTCTGCCTGTGTGTGTGTGGCTGTCTGCCTGTGTGTGTGTGGCTGTCTGCCTGTGTGTGTGTGGCTGTCTGCCTGTGTGTGTGTGGCTGTCTGCCTGTGTGTGTGTGTGTGGCTGTCTGCCTGTGTGTGTGTGGCTGTCTGCCTGTGTGTGTGTGTGTGGCTGTCTGCCTGTGTGTGTGTGGCTGTCTGCCTGTGTGTGTGTGGCTCTCTGCCTGTGTGTGTGTGGCTGTCTGCCTGTGTGTGTGTGGCTGTCTGCCTGTGTGTGTGTGGCTGTCTGCCTGTGTGTGTGTGGCTGTCTGCCTGTGTGTGTGTGGCTGTCTGCCTGTGTGTGTGTGGCTGTCTGCCTGTGTGTGTGTGGCTGTCTGCCTGTGTGTGTGTGGCTGTCTGCCTGTGTGTGTGTGGCTGTCTGCCTGTGTGTGTGTGGCTGTCTGCCTGTGTGTGTGTGGCTGTCTGCCTGTGTGTGTGTGGCTGTCTGCCTGTGTGTGTGTGGCTGTCTGCCTGTGTGTGTGTGGCTGTCTGCCTGTGTGTGTGGTTGTCTGCCTGTGTGTGTGGCTGTATGCCTGTGTGTGTGGCTGTATGCCTGTGTGTGGCTGTATGCCTGTGTGTGGCTGTATGTCTGCCTGTGTGTGTGTGGCTGTCTGTCTGCCTGTGTGTGTGTGGCTGTCTGTCTGCCTGTGTGTGTGTGTGTGTGACTGTCTGCCTGTGTGTGTGTGTGACTGTCTGCCTGTGTGTGTGTGTGTGTGTGTGGCTGTCTGCCTGTGTGTGGCTGTCTGCCTGTGTGTGGCTGTCTGCCTGTGTGTGTGTGGCTGTCTGCCTGTGTGTGTGTGTGGCTGTCTGCCTGTGTGTGGCTGTCTGCCTGTGTGTGTCTGTCTGCCTGTGTGTGTGTGGCTGTCTGCGTGTGTGTGTGTGTGGCTGTCTGCCTGTGTGTGTGTGGCTGTCTGCCTGTGTGTGTGTGGCTGTCTGCCTGTGTGTGGCTGTCTGTCTGCCTGTGTGTGTGTGTGTGTGTGTGGCTGTATGTCTGTGTGTGGCTGTGTGGCTGTCTGTCTGTCTGTGTGTGACTGTCTGCCTGTGTGTGTGTGTGTGGCTGTCTGCCTGTGTGTGTGTGTGTGTGGCTGTATGTCTGTGTGTGGCTGTCTGTCTGTCTGTGTGTGACTGTCTGCCTGTGTGTGTGTGGCTGTCTGCCTGTGTGTGGCTGTCTGCCTGTGTGTGTGTGGCTGTCTGCCTGTGTGTGTGTGTGACTGTCTGCCTGTGTGTGTGTGTGACTGTCTGCCTGTGTGTGTGTGTGTGTGTGTGGCTGTCTGCCTGTGTGTGTGTGGCTGTCTGCCTGTGTGTGTGTGTGGCTGTCTGCCTGTGTGTGTGTGTGGCTGTCTGCCTGTGTGTGGCTGTCTGCCTGTGTGTGTCTGTCTGCCTGTGTGTGTGTGGCTGTCTGCCTGTGTGTGTGTGGCTGTCTGCCTGTGTGTGTGTGGCTGTCTGCCTGTGTGTGTGTGGCTGTCTGCCTGTGTGTGTGTGGCTGTCTGCCTGTGTGTGTGTGGCTGTCTGCCTGTGTGTGTGTGTGGCTGTCTGCCTGTGTGTGTGTGGCTGTCTGCCTGTGTGTGTGGTTGTCTGCCTGTGTGTGTGGCTGTATGCCTGTGTGTGGCTGTATGCCTGTGTGTGGCTGTATGCCTGTGTGTGGCTGTATGCCTGTGTGTGGCTGTATGCCTGTGTGTGGCTGTATGCCTGTGTGTGTGTGGCTGTCTGTCTGCCTGTGTGTGTGTGGCTGTCTGTCTGCCTGTGTGTGTGTGGCTGTCTGTCTGCCTGTGTGTGTGTGGCTGTCTGTCTGCCTGTGTGTGTGTGGCTGTCTGTCTGCCTGTGTGTGTGTGGCTGTCTGTCTGCCTGTGTGTGTGTGGCTGTCTGTCTGCCTGTGTGTGTGTGGCTGTCTGTCTGCCTGTGTGTGTGTGGCTGTCTGTCTGCCTGTGTGTGTGTGGCTGTCTGTCTGCCTGTGTGTGTGTGGCTGTCTGTCTGCCTGTGTGTGTGTGGCTGTCTGTCTGCCTGTGTGTGTGTGGCTGTCTGTCTGCCTGTGTGTGTGTGGCTGTCTGTCTGCCTGTGTGTGGCTGTCTGTCTGCCTGTGTGTGTGTGTGTGTGGCTGTATGTCTGTGTGGCTGTCTGTCTGTCTGTGTGTGACTGTCTGCCTGTGTGTGTGTGTGTGGCTGTCTGCCTGTGTGTGTGTGTGTGGCTGTATGTCTGTGTGTGGCTGTCTGTCTGTCTGTGTGTGGCTGTCTGCCTGTGTGTGGCTGTCTGCCTGTGTGTGGCTGTCTGCCTGTGTGTGTGTGTGTGGCTGTCTGCCTGTGTGTGTGTGTGTGTGTGGCTGTCTGCCTGTGTGTGTCTGTCTGCGTGTGTGTGGCTGTCTGCCTGTGTGTGTCTGTCTGTGTGTGTGTGTGGCTGTCTGCCTGTGTGTGTGTGTGTCTGTCTGCCTGTGTGTGTGTGTGTCTGTCTGCCTGTGTGTGTGTGTGGCTGTCTGCCTGTGTGTGTGTGTGTGTGGCTGTCTGCCTGTGTGTGTGTGTGTGTGGCTGTCTGCCTGTGTGTGTGTGTGGCTGTCTGCCTGTGTGTGTGTGTGTGTGGCTGTCTGCCTGTGTGTGTGTGTGTGTGTGTGTGTGTGTGTGGCTGTCTGCCTGTGTGTGTGGCTGTCTGCCTGTGTGTGTGGCTGTCTGCCTGTGTGTGTGGCTGTCTGCCAGTGTGTTTGTGTGTGGCTGCCTGTGTGTGTTGCTGTCTGCCTATGTGTGACTGTCTGGGCAGACTAGATGGGCTGAATGGTTCTTATCTGCCATCACATTCTATGTCTGTGTGTTTGTGTGTCTCTGTCTGTGTGTGACTGCCTGCGTGTGTTTGTGTGTGTGTATGGCTTTCTGCCTGTGTGTGGGGTGGGGGAAGGAGTGGGGGAGGGGTGGGCGGGCGATGTGAAGATTTTTCGCACAGGGAGCCCAAAGGCCTAAGGTCGGCCCTGGTTACAGGGTCAAATATAAGGCTTGATTTTTTTTTTTATTGAAATTTGTCAGATTGGTTAGGTTGCCTTTGAGAGCATATAGTAGCCCAGGAATGAGAATTACCCCCTGATGGCATACCATTTGCAAAGGAAGACAACCCAAGGTATTGCGAATGGGGTATGGTCAGCCTTTTTTAGTAGCCACTTAGTCACAAACACTGGCCAAAGTTATTGTTTTTTGCATTTTTAACACACAAACAAATATAAATGCTTCTGATGATTCTGATGATCTCTGGATCCTAAACTTTCACCTACAGTAATATCTGATACAAAATCTCCATTTGTTAACACTAAATCTAGTATGGCCTCTTTACGAGTTGGCTCCTAAATGACTTGTTTTAGAGACAAAGGGAGTTTAGAATATGTGTGCTCCTGGCACAAGCAGCTATTTTTGTTTTCCAATTCACATCAGGAAGATTAAAGTCACCCATGATGATAACTTCCCCCTTTATTGTCATTTTAGCTATTTCCTCAACTAGTAGATTATCTAACTCTTCTATTTGTCCTGGGGGCCTATAAATTACACCTACATGATTTGCTGTGTGGTTACCAAATTCGAACGTAACCCAACTGGACTCTATATTCGCCTCACTAACTTTTCTTAGACTAGATTTTAGCCTTAACGTACAGGGCCAGCCCTCCCCCTCCCCCCCCCCCCTTCTTGCCTTCCCTGTGTTTTCTATATAAAGCGTACCCTGGATTTGCTATGACCCAGTCATTTTTCTCATTATACCATGTCTCAGTAACTGCGACTAAATCTACACTATCAGTTTCCATTAGTGCCACAAATTCATGGATCTTATTCCCTAAACTGCGAGCATTTGTAGACATGACTAAGCTTATAATTTTTTAACACACTTGCTACAAGTACCTTCTGTCCTTGTTTTGGGGGGCAATTGGATTGACGTTTTATCACCCTTTTGCCCAGGTTTGACTATGGCCAAGTTGGAGAATTTTCCAGATCAGCTATTTTTGCCTCCGTTTTTCCATCCAGATTTAATTTGGGAAAATTCCGAGTTTATTGAATAACCCTGCCAATGTCCAGATTTTAGCAGGCTCCCCAAACATTCCAGTTTGAAATGATTTGTTATCAGGACAGGTAGATTGGGCTACCACCTTAGTCCTTTTATACAATTCTCAACGGTTCAGTGAGACAGTTCTGAATTCGGGTCTTGTTCTGTAATCCTGAGTTTTCTCTCTGATGTCCTGCATCTCTGGACATGAGGCCAAGTTGCCATAAAGCATAATGTGAGAGCATTATTGAACATGCTGGGCACTGGCGTACATACAGGGGTTGCAGCTGCGACCAGGCCCGTCACTCCAGGGGGCCCGGCCGCCATGTGGACCCCTTCGACCGGGTACCCGCCATTATCTTTTGCGGCCCCCGGCCCGCGCGAAAGACCGCCAGAGCCACCGTCCAAGGGGTCCATCGGGTGGCCCATGCTGTCAGGGCCACCCTATGGATTATAAGGGGGCCCGGTCAGCGCTGGGCGCTGTAACAGCGCAACCGGGCCCCTTGTGATGAGCTCACATAGAGCTGGGAGGAAGTGACTGCACGTCACCCCTCCCATCTAACACACAGAGCCCGCGCGGGAGAAAGACCAGGGAGTCAGAGTAGGAACTCTGACTCCCATCCACCTGAGCCACCACTGGACCCCAGTCACCCTCCTTCACCTAAAAGTTAAGAAATAGGAGGGTGACTTAAATATTGTGTGTGTTTGTATGTATGTATGTGTGCTTGTCTGTTTATGTGTGTGTGTGTGTGTGTGTATGTATGCCTGTCTATATGTATGTGTCTGCCTGTGTGTATGTGTGCCTGTCTATATGTATGTATGTGTCTGTCTGTATGTGTGTGTGTCGGTATATGTATATATGTGTGCCTGTTTGTGTGTGTGTGTCTTTTTGTTGGGGGGGGGGGGACAAGGATCAGTTTTGCACCGGATTGTGTGTACGCCACTGGTGCTGGGCAAACTACACTGATGGTATTCAGCCTGTGGGTAGAGCACTTACCCCTGAGTGGAGGAATCATTGCAGTTGGCAGTCAACCGGACACGCATCTTTAGCTGGTGTGTTTTTTGTTTTTTCTCCTTTTTTTTTTTTTATGAACAAAAAACATGATGTAAATATATACTTGTATTTAATTATAAACACAAAACAAATATATAAATGCTTTCATAAAATTGCTGTTTTAGTAATTGGAAGTGAATCCCATGTTTTAAGTGATAGACATTTTTCGCTGGAACATCATGATATTTCAAAGAGAACTCCCTTTAACTTGGAAAATACACCATTAAATAAAGATTGAAAACTACCGGGAACTTGTATAAACCTTTTTTTTTTTCTGTGATACTTCATTTTCTATTATGTGTGTGTGGTGGACCGCCTGGTACCCCTAATGGGTGCCTCCGCCAATCGATGCTTCCTAGTATTCCCGAGTACTTCCATGCACTTCACCAGACACCATAACCACCGTCATCCCCGCAGCCAGTGTTACAGCTTGGTTGGGGTCTCGCTGTCCTCCACCCACCCTGGACCCAAGACCTGGATCCAGCTTCCAGTGGGTAGACCTCTACTACACCAGAGTATAACAGGATAGCTCTTAGAAGAGCTAGTGATTATAATCCAAGGGAGTATAGTGATTATAGCAATCCCCAGAGTAAATATAGCTGTTCCCTCCAAGCATGCGACGAGGCTCTATGTTGAGGATGAAGGAGAACTGATTTAATGGGAGCCACACATGACCTTTTATGTGAGACCCCATGCAAGGGGTTTCCTGAGTCAGGAACTGTACTAAACTCCATTATCTCCAGGCACAGAAAACATACATTTTAACAACATCCCGAAAGTACCCCCAAAACACATGGAAACCCCACAAAAGTCCCCTGGTAGCCCAGATCTGGGGGACCAACATATCCAAAAATCACCCATATCGGTCCAGGGGTTCTGGATTTTCATGGAAGTCATAGTTTTGACCAACCGTGCACATGGTCCTATGCCCAAAACAGTTCCAAGGAATTGGGGCTACAGGGTACAAAGAGAGCGAATGGGAAAATGATATGAGCAGTGTTACATTTTCGTAATCATTCTTGTATTACCACAGAGTCTTCTGATATTTTTGCACAGAAAAAAAATTAAGATTTTTTTTTTTTTTTGTAAATCTTTCTTTTATTATGGCATATGCGTCATGGGGTACAGAATAGAAAAGGGAGGTATTACGGGGAAACATGCGTTTATGATAACAAGATGGTTTGTGCTACTCTCCCAAGAGAAACTGCCATATTTTTCTTTTTGAGACATGAATAAACATAGCGATCTAGGCATAGTTAAACGAATCAAAATAAAGTAGTGAAAATTAAAGTAAATGAATGGTGCTTATTCCATTGAGTTAGGCTTAGTTATATCTTTGGAACAGAAAGATATTACTTAAACTACGCTTATCAGAGTGCCAATGCGGGCAAAGTTACATGCTAAATGTGATACCAGCTTATTCTAGTAGACATGCTTATAGGCTAGGTATACAGATGAGTCGATCGCAGATTAGGCTTTCTGATAGATTGAACATGCAAAACAAAAATAACATATGAGTAGGCTGCGTGCATTATAGCATGTAAAAGAACATGTAAAACGAGACTGTAGTTGAGCAATTAGCCAAGCCTAAGCTGAGATGTAGTAGGTGGGGTGATAGTATGTTTAGGCTCACTTGTTGGCGCTTAGAGCCACCTGACCGGCAAGCGTGCGGTGTAGTGTAGTGTGTCTCCTATCCAGGTTGGCTGAAAGATGAGGCAGCCTGGGACTTAGCACGCGTTGTAGGTATCAGTGCTGCCGGCATCCCGTGTTGTTAGTGTGGTGATTGTGCCGTCTTGTACGTAGTGGGTTCTGTTAGTGTGAGTGTAGAGCCATGCCTTCGAGGAGCAGCCCCATTCCTAGCATGTTAACAAGGTGGTGTAATATGGTATCGTAGTGAGGTGGAGTGGTAGGTGGTGTGTGCCTCATGTGTGTGATGGATACATGCTGCGTTAATAGAGAGTCAGAGTCCGCCTGTGTAAGATAAGTCCTTCTGCTGTGAGATCCTCTTTAAATGTGAGGCTGGACTCCATCTTCCGACCTCATTTTCAGCCGATCCCGGTGCTTGGCGAGCTGGAAGTGCTCGGGGAGTAGTGGTAATCCGCAGGCAGAACGTGGCCTCTCCCCAGCCCCAGGCCTGGTGTGGGGTCGGCAGTGATGTCCCGTGGACCCGGGAATTCCGTAGGTCCGGGTCTCTCCCTGTGCGGGCGCCATGAAAGGCCCCGATCTTACTCCTCCGCCGCCTGCGGCGGGTGGCCCTCCGGCGGTGCGGGTGTTGCCTCGGGCGGGAACTCCGGATGACCCTCAGCCCGGGTGGGCGTTGGACGCGTGGTGCGTGGATTGAGCAGGGTGCTGAGCCCGGGACAGGCCCACTCCGCTCCACGGCCTCAGGTTCCACTACTTTCCCTCTCTGTGTTTGAGGTAATTGGGCAGTAGAGCGCTGCTGCAGTCTCTCCCAAAATCGGGTGAATATTGCATCCAGCTGAGTGAGTATTGGCTGGTGAGGTGTGGGTTCTGATAGACGGCATGTGTCCACCATTACGCAAGGCCCGGTGTAGTCGGAGCCCGCGATGCGGTATGGAGTGAGAGACGCTGATGGCATACTTGCCAGGTCTGTGGGGACCGGGATAACCCCCGCCGGTCCATAGGGGGGGGAACAGGAACCCAATCCGGGATCAGCCTTGAGTTGTGGTGGCGGCGGGAGAGCGGCCGTCTCCCCCGGGCCTACCATGCTACTAGGCCGCAGAATTTGTGTGCTCGGAACCGGCTCGGAAGTCCACATGTTTGGTATCTACTTGGAGCGTAGAGAGTCCCCTTCGATGATTAGGTCCGATTTTACCGGTTTGCTGGTTCTGTGCCCTGTAATTTGGGTGCATTTAGCGTGGATATGCAGGAGCTGCTGCAGTATGCGTCTGCTCCTGTCCGCGGTCAGGCCCCGCCCCCAGATTTTTTTATTTTATTTTTTACTAGTTTCAGTGTTACACCTTGTAGTTTTGACGGTATCATTACTTGATGTGATTCCTGGTACTAATTTTATCAACCACTGAAGGATGAAAGGTTGAGGTGACCTCGCCAGGAAGCAGATCAGAGCTCGAGTAAACCCTGAATAAATGACTCTATTCAGGTCAGAACACTGAAATTAGACTACCCTGTATCACTACAGCTGTTCAATACAGCAATCACATGCAATGTGGACATTATACTGCATAGAATCTGCAGAAATACAGGTTACCCAGATTAGAACCTTCAGAAAGAAACTAATTATTATGTATTACTGGTCTTATATACAGATACCCGAGGGGCAGGGGACAGTAAATAAGATGTGATAGATCTGCACACAAATATATATATATATATATATATATATATATATATATATATATATCATACATACTGTGCAAACAGCTGTGTTTTTATTTAACCATGTTGGTGGGTGGTGCAGTTATGAACAATGTACAGTCATTTTTAAACTTCGATGGAATGAGGCTTGGTGGCTTTCTAATGTAACACGCACAATGTGACTCCTTTCAGCAGAATGTGATATATGATGACCGTTCTAAACATACATAGAAGTACTGTCTGGGTGTTCTTTATGGTGGACCACACACAATCACTATATACTATATGGACAATTGTATTTGGACACCTGACCATTACACAACCATGGACTTTTATGACATCGCATTCTAAATACATAGACATTAATATGTAATTGGTCCCTCCCTTCTAATAGCTTCCCCTCTTCTGGGAAGGCTTTTCAGAATAGTTTGGAGTGTTTCTGTGGGAGTCTTTGCCCATTTATCCAGTATAGCATTTGGGAGGTCAGGCACTGATGTTGGATGAGAAAGCCTGGCTCGCAATTTCTGTTCCATTTTCAGCCCAAAGCTGTTTGATGGGGTTAAGATCAGGACTATGTGCGACTCTGTCAAGTTCTTCCACACCAAACTCATCCAACCATGTCTTTATGGACCTTGCTTTATGCACTGGGGTACAGTCATGCTGGAATACAAATGGTCTTCCCCAGAGTTGGAAGCAGAGCATTGTGCAAGACATCTTGATATCATGAAACATCAAGATTTCCCTTCACTGGAAGTCATGGGCCTAGCTCAACCCCTGAAAAACAGCCCCGTACCATTATCCCTCCTCCGCCAAACTTTACAGTTGGCACAACGCAGTCAGACAGGGAACGTTCTCCTGGCATCTGCCAAACCTAGACTCGCCCATCAGACTGCCAAATAGAGATTCGTGAATCATCCCTCTACAGAACACGTTTCCATTGATCCAGATCCAGTGGTATCATGCTTTACACCACTTAATCTGACGCTTGTCATTGTACTTGGTGATGTAAGGCTTGCATGCAGTTGCTCGGCCACTGAAACCCACTCAATGAAGCTCCCGTTGCACACTTTTTGTGCCGATATTAATGCCGGTGGAAGTTTGGAACTCTTCGGCTATGGATTCAGCAGAGTGTTGGTGACTTTTACACACCAGGTGCCTCAGCACTCGATGACCCCACTCTGTGACTTTACGTGGTTTTCCGCTTTGTGGCTGCTGTTCCTAAATATTCCACTTTCCAATATTACCACTTACAGTTGAATATCTAGCAGGGATGTAATTTCACAGACTGACTTATTGCAAAGGTGGCATCCGATCACAGTACCACATTGGAATTCACCGAACGACACATTTATTTCACAAATGTTTGTAAATGCCGACTGCATGGCTAGATGTTTGATTTTATCCGCTTGTGGCAATGGGTCTGAATGAAACACCTGAATTCAATCATTAAGAAGTGTCCATTTAATGTACATATATAAATGTTGTGTTATTTAAATTGGCAGTATATCATGCCAGCCATTGTAGATACACGTTAAAAGAACACTCAAAGTACCTAAAGCACTTCAGCTGCCTATCCCTGCAGACTTATTTTATAATAGTCACGATTGGTAGAGAAATCGGAACTTCTCCAAATCTCCTACGTAACACCTCTTTAAACGTGACGCAGACCGCCAGGAGGGTTGCATCACTAGCTTTGAACTCCAAGTCAGTGCTTCACACAGAGAAAGATTGGTTTCATTGCTCCTCAGTTAGACTCAGAAGCATTGTTGGTGGTTTGTGGCGGCTGACTTCACAAGAGGTGCCGCAGTCAGGAGACTCCTCCAGTACCGGAATAAATGTGAATTTACCTTGTTTAATTCAATTCATGCTAAAATGCGAGGACCGAAATCTAAACATTTGATTAATTATTTCCAACTGGAGTGATCTTTTAATAAAACTAGGTTTTGCACTAGTTACATAGTTACATAGTTACATAGCTGAAAAGAGAATTGCGTCCATCAAGTTCAGCCTTCCTCACGTGTTTTTTTGCTGTTGATCCAAAAGAAGGCAAAAAAAAACCAGTTTGAAGCACTTCCAATTTTGCAACAAGCTAGGAAAAAAATTCCTTCTTGACCCCAGAATGGCAGTCAGATTTATCCTTGGATCAAGCAGTTATTACCCTACATTGAAAGATTATATCCTTGAATATTCTGTTTTTGCAAGTATGCATCTAGTATCTGTTTGAACATCTGTATGGACTCTGATAAAACCACTTCTTCAGGCAGAGAATTCCACATCCTGATTGTTCTTACAGTAAAAAAAACCTTTCCTTTGCCTTAGACTAGTCACTCCCCTAAAAATAAAGGTACTTCATAACAATAGCTCTAAAATGCATTTATATAACCCACAGTTCACCGTAACCTCAGACTCCCTCAATGATACAGTTTGACCCGATGGCTACTCTACCAGCCAATCACAATGCAGGAGAAGCTTGATCAATGGCCAAAACCTTCCCAACCAGAACAACAAATGGATTGTGTGGTTTCTGGACGATATTTTAACAAATGGGGCAGACGAATATGTTTTTTTTTCTTTTATTATTTTAAGGGTCTTTCTCTGTGGCAAGAGTGGATGTTTTAATATGTTGTATTATTTATTTTTTAGGTTTATTTTTTTATTTAACGGGTTCATCACTTGCTGTACCCTGATGCCATCCCCTTGTATTGGGGCAAACTGTTTTGCAATGCTTTGTGCTCTTACCTGGGTCCCACTGGGCGTTGTGTCCTATGCTGCTGTCTGTGGCAACATCCAGCTTCTGCAATGCTACAGGAGTCAGACGCCGATCCCACCCAGCCATTCAATGTGTCAGTGAGAGTGTCAGTTGATGGCTCTGGGCCAATGAATGATATTCTGTGCATCAGACTATTCTCAGAATTGACATTAGCCAGCCCGCAACTCTAGTAATTGGCTGGCTAAAGACGCCCCAGTGACGCTACCAGAAGTGGAGTTAAACCTCCAGAACCAGAGGTTAAATGTGAAACTCTGCACAGACTCCAGGCACCATGACCACTACAAATAACCACAGTGGTTATTGTGCTTGAAGGAACCCTTTAATGTACTTGATGGTTTAGTGGCTTGAGGGTACTGTGAGACTACACACAGTTCATTAGGGAAAATAATAACTCACCTATTGTTAAAAAGTACTGAGGGGCCATCCAGGGGCGCCATACAGGCGTTTCTCTGATAAGTGGCCCAATTAAGCCATGTTCTCACAAATGCTATGCAGCCTACTGGGTACAAATATCTCTTCTAACTGGACAACATTAAAGGAACACTCTGAGCACCATAACAACTTCATCTGATTCAAGTTGGTATGGTGCTAGAAGGTCCATGGCACTAAAATTGGCGAACCTCTTTCAAGCCAGGTTTATGAATTTGGATCACTGACTGGCTGACAGCATCAGCTGACTGCTCTCAGCCAATCAGCAGCAGCTCTACTGCACGTTTTAGAGAATTCTAGAAAAATGAAGGGCAGAGAGATCTAGAGATGCGGCGCTGGAACCATAAGCGTGCGCATGGGGTGTGCCGGGTGTGCCTGGGCACACCTTAATCCCTGCGGCCCGCGCTATGTGCCCCCATGGGCCGGTGTTCACCAGCCCACAGGCAGGGAGCGAGGCAGGAGAGGACCCGGGGAGCTCTAGCCAGCAGCTCTGCCGGGTTCCTCTCGCAGATGGAGCGTTGTCGTGCCAACGCTCAGATCTCGCGAAAGTGAACTCTAGCCCCGCAAGCTAGAGTTCACTCACCACTGGACCACCAGGGATGGCAGCAGCATGGTCCCCCCTCCCTACAAAAGGTAAGAAGGGAGGGGGGCTATTTCCTAAACAGTGCCACCCACCCCCACAGTTGCCCTCCCTTCCCCGCCTTCTAAATACACACACACATACACATTCACTGACAGACACGCATACACTAGCTAACAGACACACTCACTAACAGACACACACACATTAACACTCAATTTTTTTTTTAAATTCAATCCCCCCAGCCTCCTTACCTTTGGGAATGTTGGGGGGGGAGGGGTTCTCCCTTTCCCCCTTTCCCTGGGGTCCAGTGGGGCTGCTGGGCGGCCGGACAGTGACTGCAGGCGCCAAGGGAGCACTGGTCCTCCTGTTCAGCTCCCTTGCGCACCGCAGTGTGATGCCGGGAGCTGGAATATGACGTCATCACTCTGCGGCGCGCAAGGGAACTGAGCAGAGAGCTCACTAATCAGTGCTCCCTTGCCAGCTCCACCCGCCCGCCTGGATTGTCAGTTAGCCGCCAGGCTAACAAGACAATTTGTCTGGGCATTTGGAAAGTGCCGCCCAAGGCAAATGCCTTGTTTGCCTCACGGCTAATACGTCCCTTATATATATATATGCCGTGTGTGTTTGTGCTTTAGGGTGCACACGCTTATGCAATAGGCTGCGCACGCCTATGGCTGGAACACAGACTTTAAAGCTAAACCATTCGAGAACGGTTAACCCTTTAAGGTGAGCCAGCACCAGGGACCTCCTGCCACCATAACAACTTCATTTTGGTAAAGTAGTTATGGTGCCTAAACTGTCCCTTTCAGGAACATGTGTAATACGGTAAAGTGTGATTGGTGGAAGTTGCAGTTAACCTTGGAACGCATGTTCGGGAAATGGATCGCCAATTTGAGAGGAAAAGTGACGGAATTGGTATAAGAGGAGCGCCGCATGGCTTTAGATAATTATTAGAAGAAAAACTGTTAATTGTGCCTATAAATACTGGATATATGAGCTCCTATGTTATACCCTCTGTCACAAAACGCATTTGGTGAGAGACCGACAATAATTACGGGAGATTTTTATTGTTTACAAGGCTGTACTTGCGCTTTATTATTTATTTACTATAACGGAGTGTTTGTTTAACCCAGCACTTCGTAATAAAAGTATTAAACGTTTTGCACTATGGAGATCGATTTCTCTCCTTTCTATCTTATGACTGCATTGAGCTTTCGAATAGAAAATCCTGTGATAGAAAGACTGTAATTTACAAAGATCGACGGTGATTATAGTTCCATCTAGAGCGCCCCTGCTTGCTAATGTTTGTGGAGGTTCTATTTTTGGAGGATATATATCCATTTAAGGAATCCATGTTTGACCTCTTACTTGGAAAACACAGGGTGCCTATACCTGTCCACACGAACACTGGAACACTGGAGATCTGAAATTCCATGAGGTCTCCTGAGTGAAATTGTGCAGTGTAGGGCTCAGCTCATTGGCTGAGAGTGTCAGCTTATTGCTCTCTGGCATCAGTGGAGGTTAGGGAGTCGGACCTGGTGAACCATAGATAAGAAGTAAAAAAAAAAAAAAAACAGTTCGACTACTTACTGTAGGGAGCATTGGGGCACTCCTGACACCATAACCACTGCAGTGATCCCATTAACTCTTAAGCGGTATACCTGAAACAAAGCGCAAAGATCGGCTAAACTTTCTGCTGTGAAAAGTACAAAATAGACCCCAAATGAATAAACAATAAAATATTGTCTGCTTTAGCAATGTAAAGTGCAATATTGGTGGAGGTCCATGAAGGGGTTAATACTTAACAGAACTGAGAGCAATTCCTATGCACAGCACTGACTCTCACCTACACAGACAGGGTTAATGTCCCTGATTAGGTAAAACCTGGCTGGAACACAGGAATGCTGCCCTCAGTGGCCCTGCTGCCAGCCAGCCAGCCAGCCCGGCGAGGAGAGGGTTAATGGGGCGGGGCCTGGCCGCAGGAGGAGGAGGAGGTGGCCGCAGCGCAGCCCCTAGTCTGTAACTTGTTACTGGGAAAGGAGAAGTTTGCAGCTCAGTGAGTGGGAGAGTGGAGGAAGGGTGGAGAGGAGCAGGAGGGAGGAGAGACACGGGGCAAAAACTGTCTGGAGATGGCTTTCAGAAGGAGGAAAACTTACCCCATCTTCAGCCAGGAGTTTGTCATCCACAACCATGCGGACATCTGCCTCTTCCTGGCCATCGTGGTCCTCATTGGGCTCATGTTTGAGGTGAGAGACCCCCACCCCAGCTCCCAGGCTCTGTGCCCCCTAGGATGCAATCAGGAGCCCCTGGCTGGGACCCTGAGTCTGGATGGAGTCCCCTCTGGGGATCCCAAGTCACTGCACTGTCTGCTCTATGTGGGGCAAGTCATTTTAAGGAGGGGAGCTTTTGGAATGTTGCAGATTCTAAGGGGAGCTTTTGGAATGTTGCAGATTCTAAGGGGAGCTTTTGGAATGTTGCAGATTCTGGGGGGAGCTTTTGGAATGTTGCAGATTCTGGGGGGAGCTTTTGGAATGTTGCAGATTCTTAGGGAAGCTTTTGGAATGTTGCAGATTCTGAGGGGAGCTTTTGGAATGTTGCAGATTCTGAGGGGAGCTTTTGGAATGTTGCAGATTCTGAGGGGAGCTTTTGGAATGTTGCAGATTCTGAGGGGAGCTTTTGGAATGTTGCAGATTCGGGGGGGGGGGGAGCTTTTGGAATGTTGCAGATTCTGGGGGGAGCTCTGTTAGCTAACCATAACTCCTTTCATAGTTCCATCCCTGGTTCTGCCATAATTCCCAAGGTGGATCCTTATTGGAATGAGATATGGGGTACGTGCTTGATTCTAATTGGTGGTGAAGCCCTGCAGCTGTCCCTTTAAATGAATACTTTGATTCCCATTGATACTGCGAGGGTTGATTGGAATACCGTTAAAAAGACAGTCCATCTCATTGCAATCTCTCTCCTGCACAGAGATCTAATTACAAAACTATTTCCTTTTTATCTGCTATCTAATTATACCCCAATCCCCCTCCCATTCCTGGGAAATTCACATCTCACATTGCCCTGTTTCATATAAGCACCAGTTCTTATCTTTGAGAGTTTTTATCCTGGGGGGAAATTTTTTTTTATAAAAAATAAATATATATATATATATATATATATATATATATATATATTCTTATAAGTGAGACCTAATTAAAGATATTGGTGTGTGTATATAAGTAAAAGAGAACCTTGACTTTAATCTGTAAAATTTGCAGCACTTTTAAACAGAGCGCAATGGGGCAGATTTGGAGCTTTGCCCCCAGGGAGTTGGGCATGTTTCTATTTGGTGTGTCTAGCACAGACTGTCCCCATTCAACCTCAGATTTTGCCAGGGTGGCAGGCAGACCAGGAACTGCAGGAGTCACTGTAGGGAGAGGGTACTGCAGGGCTCCTAATCAAGAATATGTACCTTGCTTTTAATTGGAGCTTTTTAAACAATTTCACACTTTGGACAACTGACATGTAATTGTATTTAGTACTTCCTTGTCGGTGTAACACGCATATGTCACTTTTGTTAACTTTTATTTTTCGGCTATGCTGCTTTGTTTTTGGTTTTATGGGTGGTCGTTACACTTGTATGTGTTTTTTTTTTTTTTTTTTTTTTATTTTTTATTTTTTTATGTATCTTATATTTATTTATTTTGCTACGTGCAGGTTAACATGCCATTGTGCTTGCCGATCTAGATATATCCGTTCATTGATCTTGTTTGTTGCCTTTTAGGCTTTTGGCAGTAGCGGGAATGGGCCTAGGGTCACCATATGTAGTTTAGCCTAGTGCTTGTTGGTTTCCTTAGTAACTACCAAGCGTACGTCGTGAGCTGGCTGCGTGGATGTCTGTGGCCGTGATGGATCAAACCAATGAGAAGACCATTTTCCTGATGCTTGAGAGACACTGGTTCTTATTAATCTAGCCCCATTTCCGATAACGGTTTTCTAGGAAAGTGAATATATTGACGAGATTGTTGCCTGGGGATTTTGTGGTGATTTTATAAAATGTATTTATTTATAATTTATTACATTATTATGCATGTCTTGAATTATATAATGATGCTTAATTAGTGATATTTCCGCCAGCTGTTGTGTTGTGTGTCAACTGCTTAAAGGGTTGCTCCCAAGCACCATAACCACTTCAGTGATTTGAAACGGCGATCGTGCCTGGAGTTTGTACTTGCAGTGTTTCTCTTTGAAACGCTAAACATAGAGTTACACCCCTTCGCTGCTGGAGGTGTAACTCCACCTACTGCAACGTAACTGGGGCGTTTTAATTCTGTGCATACTAGACATCAGTTGGTGACAGTAGTTTAATGGCGGCATGGCCCCTCTCTGTATGTCGCCCATGTCCTCCAGTCAGCCCATCCTTTCCCTGTATCCCTTTTACACCCCCTAAAATAAAGAGTGACTTCAGTTAGGGTCTGGGAGGGGGAAATCATAACAGCGGTAACGTATTACTTTATTTTTTATTTATTTAAATTTTACGTGGGGCGGTAGGGGAGGCCTGGTGGCAAGGGTTACATTAAGCAAATACAGTGTTTTTATTAAAATAGTTATTTGGTTCAAGTTATCATTTAACGTCAGAATATAACCTCAAGACATGTACACCCTTCATTAAATTGATATTGGTGCCAGTATGTGCCCTGAAGGTTTGTAAAACCAATACACATTTTGAAGTCCAAGCACCACACGATTACAGTATTTTTGGGCTGTTTGACCCTTCCCTTGATCTCTTGGGTGCCTCCGATCTGGTCCTCTCTTCAGAAATTGCTAAAGCAGATTCTGTCAATATTCAGGAAAAATTGATGTATCTAATGTGGAAGGGGAATGTCTGCTTAAGATATTTCTGAAGTAGTGCCGGACCGCGACAACTGGAAGGTCAACGTAAGTTGGAAAGCTGTTGACTACCTACCGTGTGATCCTGCTTTGATGGTGAATAGATTGCCCGTGAGGTCCAAACTAATATTTTATTTTATTCTTCTCAGTTAAGTTTATTAGTTTTACAAAGACAAAAGTTAAGCAAGTCATAAGAGGAGAGGAATGTCCAAACTGTACTAATTCGCAGCTCTCCTGTTATTTTGAAGATCATTTTTAGGTTTCCACTAAGCGAGATTTGACTCCCATTTTTAATAAATTAAAAAAATACTAGTGTATTGAAGGCACCCGTTTGCAAATCTACAGCCTGTGTGTAAACCAGGAAGTGGCCGAGAACAAAGCTACATTGATGTAAATAAGTGAGTGAGCCTGTACAAGTTTGGACGTGCGCTGCGTGTTCACTCAATGTGTGCCATACAATCGCTAGTAAGGTTTACTCCTTTGACATCATCAACACGCTTCCCAGCAGACTCTGATTCCTCAGTCCCATTCTAGGTTTAATCAGTGGTGCTTTTGGGGAGAACAGGAAAATGTCAGGAAGCACAGCACAGAGTAATATTAGGACACTGATTTAGAAGTGATCAGCACATGTGCAGCCCTGAATTGGGCCCTTCAAAGATGTCCTACAGAGCAGGCTGACAAGGCCTTTTTCTTGAGTGACACACCACTTCTTCTGAATTGGCCTGTCCCCCTCATCGTTTCTCTCTTTTTGAGAGAGGGATTTTAGGAGCTATAAATTTAGCAAATTCCTGGAGCTATAATATACAGATTTCTATGATGCAGGGACAGGACACCTAGCCTATGTTAGCCTATGCAATTTGTTCAGATTCTTGGGGTGCCGGTAGTCTCCTTTTTGGCTTGTTGTGAAAATGGTGAAATAGATCTTCGAGATTTCAGGAGACGGCGTTAGTGGTGAATAAAACTACGGGATTAAACTACAACTGCGTTGTGGGTGACTTTGGTTTGTTGCCATATAGTCATGGCCTATGGAGTGATTCTGTTTGAGCACATGCGCGCTTGGCATGTTAATGAAAAGCAAACTAACGGGATTATTTTTAAAGAAAAGATTAGCACAACATATCGCCAGCAATTCTTTAGCAATCTGGTTGTGCAATAATCTCATTATTGACCGTGACTTTAAGAAACGGCAGCATAAAAAGAAAATAGTTTTATATGAATAGAGAATTTTTTTTTTTTAATATATAAAATACATACAATATGCGCTAGTAATTTTGCCATGTAAAAAGGTAGTTCGGCTGGTTGGTGCACAAACAGTTCGTATAACCTTCCCGTGTCACAGTGCTCGTTCGTTGTTTATCATACACTGCATGTATTCCATAATCTTCTGCTCACCTGCCGTCCATGGGAAACGTGTTAAATTTTTAGTTTTTTGTGAGCTCATTGCTGCAGAGAGGTTTTCAAATCTCGGAAGATGCAATAAATAGTATTAGGAAGACATGATGTTCCTTGCTGTATAATCTCTGCAAGGAGTTCGTGTAATTTTGGTTATTAAAATATACCTTTTTGTATCTAAAAGCATTTACTAAGTGCTTTAAACAGCGATTAGCTTGAGGACAGTAAGATTATGAGTAATTTTCTTATCTTGGGACTGCAAGTCTAGGTTAATCATATAGATAAGTAATCGCAAACCTATAGCTATTCATTTTAGAATTATAAAACGTGAAGTTCCGCCCTGTGTCTAGCGGGTATATAGTCTGCTTTGATAATATTAAAAGGAATGTTGTAGCAGTATTTTATTATTAGATTTCTTCTTTTCATGTGCCTTCCCCGTTTTTATTATTATAAAAATTCTATATTATTAACAAAATCGTCATTAAAACTGACATTTATTACAACACTGAGCCATACTTCTCTTGTAAGCTGACTCTCCTCTCCAATTTTGATTACTTCTTTCCGAATCGGGTGCTTCTCATAGATAAGCAATAAGAACACGCGTTGCAGGCGCCACAATTGGCGTGCTCCACCAAACCAATGCTTCTCATAGAGAAGCATAGAATTCAGCACTTTTGTATGGGATGCCTTGGCCACATTTGTGCGTGTGCTCTGCATGCTGAAGCTGAATGTGAAGACCTTCAAAAGGAAGAAGTAACTGTCGGTCTGACCGCCACCAGAGGTAGGTTTTTGGTCAAATATTAACGGTGCCATTTCTCAGAAACGGCAGTGTTTTACGTTGTCTGAGAAAAGGCACAGGATCTATTTAACAAAACCACTGCATTATGATGTAATGTTTTTGGTGTTAGACTGACACGATCACGCCGCCTGCATTTCACCTCCCCTCTCTTTGTCACCAGTGGGGGACTTCGCAAATACAGCAAAGTCCCCAGATGGTGACAGCTCCACTTTAAGCATGCCCTTTTAAGTTAGAAACCTAGATCTATATAAATATTAATATACTCAATCACAGTTTGGGAGGTTGGACCATGTTTCCACATGTGATAAAATTGCCCTGCGTTTCCTCCACGTTAATTTTTGTCTCTGTCCGGTTAGATTTCTGTTAAATTTTGGGTTGGCATACTGGAGCATAGCAATACATTTAAATTTAGTACACGTCATTTTATAAAGCTTCAAATGCTTTTAATATAGAAGCTTTGTTGTATTTTGGTTACATGCGCAACAAGTGGCGCAACACAGAACAGAGGGATGGCGGTAGTACAGAACAGAGGGAGGTGTGGAGGGCTGGGTAGAGGCAGTGCTAAAGGAGGGAGGATTTTTTTTGTAGGGGGCAGGAAGAACTGAGGGAATTCCGGATGTATGGCAAACTGAGGGTGCGATTAAGCAAGCAGTGTATTGGACTGCGTACTACAGGCTTCACATTACAGGCGCTCTCAGAGTGCAAGTGAAGAAGCTGATTAAGTCTGTCAGCTTGCAGTGCATGCTGACCACCGACCCTTTTTTTTTTTTTTTTATGCACATCATTGAGATTATTTAGTCCAAAGCAGTGTTCCAGGCGACCAATTCATGTGCGCAGAAGGTGTGGTTTCAAGGTCGAGGTTGGAACACATTACCCTTACTCCACGTTTATAATGAAAATAATAGGAATATGCTTAAATGTAGTGCTTTCTATGTGTCGGCAGTGTTCCAAGCTGCTTGCACTGTGGCCAATTCTAAAAGCAGAAGTTGTCATGGTGGTTGGTATGACCCCTCTATGTAAAATAGATGGTTATTTAAAGGGGCATATAGGATATAGAATGCACACCATAACAATCTCAAAAAAATATTAAAATTTTATTATGTACAAAAAAGTACCAGAATGTAAACATATAAGAAAAAATAAATATAAACAAAGTAACAGAAGTAAAGGCAGATACAATAAAATAATAGTAATAAATTACCACAAAAATCCTTACAAGCCTCAGACAGAAACACGAGTCACCAAACCCCCCCCAACGTTTCGGCACCAACTGGCTGCCTTTATCAAGGGTTGATTTGAGAATATTTAAAGGGGCATGCCATCTAATATGACACTGTCATTTTCTGGAGCCCTCATTTTCCAGTACGATTTACAAGATAAATGACTAGCATGGTATAGAATTATTTAAGGCCAAATGCTTGCTTGCTGCACTTAACATCTTTCAATTTCCCCACTTTCACTGCCCAAAAATGATACATGCTGTGTGTCTGAGCAGGCATTCACTCCCCTCCATTGGGGCTACCTGGATGAGTCAGGTGAGCAGTTACATATAACTGGGGTGTAACTATTCCCATTGCAGTGTGCAGCCTACCCGAACTGCACTTTGTCATCATATGTCCTGTGGATAACGGATATCCTTTAATTTTCATTAAACTGATACTGAGCCTGCTGAAAAGACAGTCTGTTATTCCCACGACTAAGATCCAGGACGGGTGTAGGCATTCATTCGCCACCCTGGATTTTATGGAATATTGAAGATGCCTAGCCCTGGTCTATGATATGGCGACAAGCTGTCAAAACATATTTTACAAAGACCCCCTAAGGTGACATCACTACTTGGTGGCTGAGGTGAGAAATTGAGGGGAGATACTTGCTTGAAGCTCTTTCTTCTTCCAGCAGAATCCAACATCTTCCTTCTTCACCTCCTGGTGCTACAACCTCCAACAGCATTTATTATTATTATTATTATTATTATTATTATTATTATTATTATTATTATTATTATTATTATTTTTATAGAGCGCCGTCAAATTCCGCAGCGTTTTACAATGGGTGGACGAACAGACATGTAGTTGTAACCAGTCAAGTTGGACACACAGGAACAGAGGGGTTGAGGGCCCTGCTCAATGAGCTTACATGCTAAAGGGAGTGGGGTAAAATGACACAAAAAGGTAAGGACAGTATTAGACTAGTAACAGTTGCAGAAGAGGAATCAGTTGGGAGCTATTAACAGTTTAATTGATACGCTTTTATGAAGAAGTGGGTTTTTAACGATTTTTTTGAAGGAGTGGAAACTGGGTGAGCATCTAACGGAGGAGGGAAGCGAGTTCCACAGGAACGGTGCAGCCCTCGAGAAATCTTGAAGGCGAGCATCAGAGGTGGGAGTACGGACAGAAGATAGACGTAAGTCTTCAGCAGATCGTAAGGGCCTAGACGGGACATGCTTGTGTATAAGGGAGGATAGATAGGTGGGAGCAGCATTATGTAGAGATTCGAAAGCAAGAACCAGAATTTTAAATTGAGCTCTATATTTTATAGAAGGCCAATGTAGGAACTGACAGAAGGGTGAGGCATGGGAGGTGCGGGCGGTCAGGAAGATGAGCCTCGCCGCCGCATTCATTATGGACAGTAACTGCACAAGTTGGAGCACGTAAGACCACTGAGAAGCGGATTACAGTAGTAAAGGCGAGAAAGGACAGTGGAATGGACCAGCACCTTAGTCGCATCTGGCGTTAAGTAGGGGCGGATGCGCGCAATGTTTTTGAGATGGAAATGACAGGATTTGGCGATAGAGTGAACATGAGGCTTGAAGGAGAGGTCGGAGTCAAAGAGAACACCTAGGCAGCGAGCCTGCGTGGTGGAGCTGATGGTAGCACTGTTGACTTGGAGGGAGACAGACACAGGCGTAACAACACTTGAGGGAGGAAAGACCAGAATTTCAGTTTTGGTCAAGTTTAGTTTAAGGAAGTGGGCAGCCGTACAGTTAGAAGCAGCAGAGAGGCAGTCAGAGACACTAGTCAGGAGAGACGGGCAGAGATCAGGAGAGGACAGGTAGACTGCTGTACTCTCGCACAGGAACCAGAGTAGAATGCTGAGATATGCAGCACCCTGCAATGCATGAGAAAATACCCCTTTTGCACAACCTTGCAGTCCCTGTCTTGCATCTTTTGATTGAGCTGAAATTTCACTGACATTCTAACTGTCAGTTTGAGTATTCAGAAAGATTTATCTTTATGAAATCTCCATTGTTATTGCCGTTACAGACCCACTTTAATAGCTAGCTATGCTCATGTAAGCCATGCACGAGGACTCTTGCCAAAACGCAATTTACTGCTCATTGTTGTTCGGCTACTGTCTCCTTTTACCTTGCCGCTGACTGACAGGAATGCCAGTGCTTTCTGGCAGAGGTATCGTCAACTAGCGCTGCTATTTATAAACGGCGATCTGTCTGACTCTGCTCGGTAGATGAGTGGACCCTCAGAGCGCCCTTAGTGATCGCAAACATACACCTTGGTATTGATCTTTTATAGACGCAAAGTGTATTTCTTACCTGGCTTTGCAATTTCAACTTTAATATCAAATAAGCCAGTCACGTCGCAAATTTCAAACTGGACTTGTTCCCTAAATGCCATCTTGCTTTGTAGGCCGGGCTGGTTTTTTTTTTAATTTTTTTTTTTTGTTGTGGATGGGCAGGTTTGCGTGGATTTTAATGAAATAGACATTTTTAGTTTTATATTCAAAATATGATGTTAAAGGAACTGATATCGCAGTAAGAGAATTAAAACTGGGGCTCTCGCTGTACCCACATATTAGTCTTTTGTCTACCGCTTGGATAATGTGGAAGTTTCAATAAGTGGGCATGGGGGACCACAGCCATGTTAACGCACGTGTGTAGATACGGCGCTGTGAAAATGCCACGTTTGTGATGCACTTTCTGTTTGTTTCCACAAAAAGGCCTTTATACCTGAACATACATGAGTAGATGTGATTCTGGCCAAACCTATCTTCTGAAAGACCTATCCCTATGGCCATCCCTGTGTGTCACTGGTTGCATTGCTACATAGTTTTAACACTGCTAGCTGCTGAGTTTCGGAGATCGGAGGGGATGTCGTCTAGCAGAGTGTTCGCTCCACCCGACGGCTTCGATTCCCAGGCAGAGTTCAATGGTAATGTTTGCCTACTCTGACATACAGGACCCTAAACATTGTTTCCACTGAAAAGGAAGCGATTTCCTGTTAGACTGGCTTTTTGTTACAGATTTCAATGATGCCTTTTTGAGAAAATTAGCAACTTGCATACCAAGGGCCGATGTATTGCCATGGGTTGCATTGTGGCATCTTCCGGGTTGAGATAAAAAAAAAAAAAAAAAAAAAACGTAATTGCAAAGCATACGGAAAAACAAAATCAATGTGAATAAATTACAATCGGATATTGAAAATTCTGCATTCAATGTACATGTTAAATATATATATTTATTTTTTGTAAGGTTGTGCAGTCTCCTGAAATAGTCCTGCCATAAATTAGTTTAAAGGTTTACTCCAAACACACCACGACCACTTCAGTGTTATAAAGTGGCCACGGTGCTTGAAGTCAGGATGTGCTGCATTTCAGTTTGAGGTGTAAATCCACCTGTAGTGGCGTCATTAGGCAGACTGGAACGCGGGTTCTGGCATGGTTCCTTTTAATTCTGTGCATGACGGGAGTTTGTCTTCAGGACACATAGCATGGCACGTCCCTTCATGCTGCCCATGTCATTCTGTCAGCCTGTCATCTGGGTCATCACTTCCTCCATCGTGAGGGGGTGTGATGTCACCAAAGTCAAGCGACTGTAGGATGCTTTTGCTTTTAATAAAAGTGTTGTTGTGTGCTTTTTTTTTTTTTTTTTTTTTTTGGCGTTGCCCTTTAAAACAATAATACAGGTGGGTTAACCCCTTAAGGACCAAACTTCTGGAATAAAAGGGAATCATGACATGTCATGTGTCCTTAAGGGGTTAATGTTATTTTTCTCTAAGCAGAATAGGATGGCATTCAGGTACTTCAGATAACATAATCGCATCAGTGAGATGAAGTGGTTATGGTACCTAGAGTGTTCCTTTAATGCAGTAACCCCTTAATGACTAGCGCCTTTGTGAGATTTGCTATATATTTCTTCCATCATAATGTAATGCGGTTTCTTAAAGATATTTTTTTTGAGGGACAGATTTGGCTTTGTTTTATGCCCTGTAACATAAGATTATTTTTCTCTATTGTTTTGCTTATAATAATTTCTACAAAACTAATGCAAACAAAGAGATAAAAGTCAAAATAGATATAATACTTTTATTTGTCTTAATCATAACAATGACTGGTGTGTGTTTAGGATTTTAGTAAATTTTTGGACCTTTTTATAGCAAATATTGCGAGATGTGAATAATGATTTTAAAGTTAAAGGGACATATAATAACTTCATCTAAATGGAGTTGTTATGATGCCAGAAGGCCCCCGGGTGCACCCCTACTTTAAGGGTTTAAACGGTTTTTGAATAGTGAAACCCTAAAGTTTGCCTCCAGTGCCGATCTTCCGGGCTCCATGCAGCTTCTAAATCTCAGTTACAAGTGCAAGTGCTGATTGGTGTAGAGCGGTAACCCAATCAGTAGCATTCCATTGATCTAAAAGAAACGCACTTTTTAAAAAAAAATTTTTTATTTAAGTTTGGTTTATTTTGTTGTATGTGCATAAACATGGGTGATGGGGAAGGGTACAGAAGGAAGGGGGGTAGGGGGGTATACATATTTTTCCACATAAACAGTCTCGAGTCGCAGCTCGCAAGTACCAATAACAGTATGCTCTTTCACATGAGGCTATCTAATACATCCGGCACTCCTGTTCTGCATGTCCCATAAATTCAGTCAATAATAGCATTGTAGAATTACAGCGTGTACCTCACATCTAGTTACATTCACACTCCTATGTATCGGACTGATCAGTGTATGCTTAATGGGTGTCGGCGATATAATGCTGCTGTTGTGCCTATATATGGCAGTCCAACTGTTTCTCCCAAAGGCTTGTCCATTGTGCCCATGAAACTTGGAAGGCCATTCTTTGTGGGGCAGTGGTAATGGACATATATTCGTAAGTATAATATTGGTGTATTTTGGTTAGGTGTTGGGATTTAGACGGGCATTGGGGTTGTTTCCACTGAGTTGCGATAAGATTCCTTACTGCTAGTATGATTAAAGCCAACTTGCGTTTGACATGTTTTGGGGTCATTCTTGGGAATGAAAGGAATAATCCCGTGTGTATGTCTAAGGGAGGTGTTGTGATGTCTATGGACTCTAGTACATTTTGTGCCGCCTTCCAGAGGGGTCTGATCCGTGGACATGTCCACCATATATGCAGCATTGTACCCGTCGCCGCGCTACACCTCCAACAGTGTGGCGGGACGGTTCTGTATATCGTGTGTAGCTTTTGGGGTGTTAGATACCACCTGTAGATCAGGTTTTTTGTGGGCTTCAATGTGTGAGTGGCATTGTGTGAGGCCTTTCAGTGCCTGCGTGGATGCAAGTATTTCTTCATCAGTTAGCAGTGTTACCTCGTCTGAGAGCCATTGGGTGACATAAGCAGGAGTGTGTGGTGGCATCGATTTTAAGAGTGTATGATAACATAGCGCAAGGGTTTTGGGTTTAGTTGGTGTTTGCCAACATCTGTCATACAGCAGATCTATTTCTTTGGAACCCATGCTGTTAGCCGCTGGTGTATGTGCTACATGGGATGGGATCACGCTCTGGAGTAGCATGTAGGGAAAGATTGATGAGTTGGACAACTGAAATTCCCTCTGTAAATCTGGGAATGGTTTGATAGTGCTGTTCTGTAAAATTTGGTCCATTGAGGTGATACCCAGTTTCGTCCAGGACTTCATTGAGAGCCAGGGTGATATTGCCCTCAAGGCTGTCAAAGGAGTGCGGGGGTGGAATTTGTGTGTGGCATTCTGTGTGCGCCGTAACATGTCCCACTGAGAGACGGTGAGCAATGTGGTCGGGAAAAGGTTCCCTTTTGTGGGGCGAAGCGACTTAGGAGTCCATAAGATATCTGTTAGAGGTGTTGAGCCTGCTTGGGTTGTTTCCATATCTACCCATTGGAATACACCTTTGGGTGTGTGTAATTTAACCGCGGTTTCTAAGATAGCCGCTTTGTAGTAACTGTATAAATCCGGTAGGCCTACACCTCCATCTGCAGTGCGTTGTTGTAGGAGGCGGCGGGCTAGTCTGGGTTTACGAGATTCCCAGATGTATGAGGATAGGGTCTGTTGGAGCTTTTTAAAGAATGCGAGTGGAGCCTTCAGTTGCAAGAGGCGGAATACGTAGAGCAATTTTGGGAGTAGGGTCATTTTAATGGTGTTTATTCTACCTAACCAAGACAGTTTGACTGGCTTCCATTGGAGGCATATCGACTTACAAAGAGGGAGCAGTGGTTGGTAGTTGTAGCGAAACATGTCATTCGTTGTGGGCGCTATTTTGATCCCTAAGTAGGTAATGTGATCCTTTCTCCAGTCGAAGGTATATGTTTGAGTGAGGTCTCGGATCAAAGAGTGTGGTAGACCTATAGGTAGGGCTTGTGTTTTAGATTGGTTTAGTTTGTAGTATGCGAGTGTGCCATATGTGTCTAATAGTTGTATTAGTGTTGGTAGGGATGTTGGTACATCACTTAGTGTTAGGAGAAATCGTCCGCAAACAGAGAGTTTGTATTCGGTGGAACCTATCGACATTCCTTTAATATTTGGGTGGTGCCTGATGATGTGTGCCAGGGGTTCCAGGGAGAGGACGAACAACAGGGGGGAGAGAGGGGGCAGCCCTGCCTAGTTCCATTGGTGATGTTAAGAGGCGTGGATATGAACCCGGCGTTTGCCACCCGTGCTGTGGGGTTATTGTATAGAGCCATTATGCCCGATATGATTGGTAGGGTGAAACCAAACGATTGCAGGACATGCTGCATATAATCCCAGTTGAGCCTATCAAATGCCTTCTCTGCATCTAGTGCCAGGAGAAGACCCTTGGTTTGGTGGATGTTTGCATGGGCAAGGATATTCAAAATTTTCCTGGTGTTGTCCGAGCCCTGTCTTGTTTTAACAAAGCCAGATTGGTCGTTATGGATTAGTGTAGGGAGGATTTCGGATAGTGTGTTCGCTATTAACTTGGCATAGAGTTTGGTGTCTGTGTTGAGTAAGGAGATTGGCCGAAAATTAGGGCAGTGTGTGGGCGCTTTTCCCGGTTTTGGGAGTGTAGATATGTGAGCTGTCAACATCTCAGGTGGCAGCGATCCCTCAGAGAAGCAGTGGTTAAACAGTGTAGCTATATGTGGGGACAGGATCGGTGCAAAAGATTGGTAATAGAGATTTGTGTATCCGTCTGGGCCCGGTGCTTTGTGTTTGGGTAGTTGTGCAATAGTTTTTTCTATTTCTTGTATGGTGAATGGTGCAGATAGGGCCTTAATGTCTGCAGGAGTGAGTTTGGGCAGGTTTGCTTTGGCTAAAAAGGCCTGAATAGCGGGGGATTGGGGTGGGGTGATCCCAGGGTCATCCTTAAGGTTATAAAGGATACTATAGTACGAGGCGAATGCCTCTACTATATCCTGTGGGTCGGTAAGTTTTCGCTTGGAGCTCGTACATAAGTAGGCTATCTTTGAGTGTGCGACACGTGTTTTTATCTGCGCTGCTAGGAGCGCCCCTGCTTTGTTGCCTTGCACGAAAAAGTTATGTTTATAGCGTCTGAGCACAAAAGTCGTTTTTCGTAGTTCCAGGTCGCGGAGTTTGATTTGTAGTGTCAGAATTTGGCGTTGGAGGGATTGCGTTGGGGCCATTTTATTTTTGTGAGTTAGGGTTGTTAGGTCTGAGATTAGAGCGGTATATTCTCTAAGTCGTTCTTTTTTGGCGAAGCTACCTGCTCTAATGAGCAGGCCTCTAATGACCGCTTTGTGCGCTTGCCATACAGTGGAAATGTTCACTTCGGGGGTCATGTTTGTTTGGAAGTAGGAGATCAGGTCCGCTTTTATTTGATCATTAATTTTGGGGTCCGTTAGGAGGCAGTCATTTAGCCGCCATGACCCTTTCCCTGTAGAGGGGAAGTGTTCTTCTAAAGAGATCGTGATCGGGGCATGGTCCGACCAAGTGATCAGGCCTATTTGGGCTGAGAGGACCTTATGCATTGTCAATGCCGGTAGAAGAAATCTGTCAATTCTTGTATAGGTATTGTGTGCTGAGGAGTGAAAGGTGTAGTCTCGTTCTAATGGATGTAGGATTCTCCAGGGATCTAGAAAGTTGTTTTGTAGTATATGGTTACATAGCGCTGTTGTGGTTTTATTTTGCTTGCGGGCTGACGCAGAGGTGAGTTTGTGGGTTGATGTTGTATCTAATGAGCAGTCTAAAAGGAAATTGGTGTCGCCTCCTAAAATGAGTTCCCCAAATTTATATCTGTTGGTTAAGGCAAAAATATTGTCCATAAATTCCGTTTGATTTGTGTGTGGGCCATAAAAGTTAAGGAGAGTATAAGGCTCATTATTAATGTAGCATTGTATCAAGAGAAATCTCCCTTGTTTATCTCCCACTTTTTTGACTAATGAGAATGCCACAGCTTTGCTGATGAGGATGGAAACACCTCGTTTCTTTTTCTTGTAGCAGGAGTGATAATCGTGGGGGAACGTTGCGGAGTGGAATTTGGGGCGGTTTCCCCACTGAAAGTGGGTTTCTTGGAAGAAAGCGATGTGGGATTTGTGTTTTTTCGCTTCTTCTAATGCCAATCTCCTTTTGTGTGGGGAGTTAAGGCCTTTGGTGTTCAAAGATAATATCGTAAGTGTCATTTATATTGGTGGGGCCAGATAGCTATTTGTGAGGCGGGATAACCTGGTTTGAGCCTCTTACTTTGCAGATTTGTATTTGTCTTCAAATATCTCCGTGAGATATGAGGGTTTGTACTCCTAAACGACCCTGTGTTTGGATTTCCAGTTGCGACTCCACAGCCGCGCGCGCTCTTAAACTGAGCCGCATGTGGTAGTGTGTGCTTTATGCGGTTGGGTAGGTGTGTAACCAGGGATGGGTAACAAATACATCGGGTATAGTGGGGTAACTGGGTGGGGAGAACTATGTACAGGTGTCCGTCTCGGCAAGAGCCTTGCGTCTTTAGACGGCAATAACACGGCTGGGGGGGGGGGGTTAGCAAGTATCGAGACATTTGACCCTCTATGTCTGGGCATAATCGGATTTGCCCTGGGTTTCTCAATCTCCCTAGCTGTGGATCGCCCAAGTCCATGTTGCAGTTTCAGTAAGCTGCCTTGAAAGGCGATTCACCCATATGTACATGTAGTTCCCCCTTCTTTTATTTATGTATTTATTTATATATTTATTTATTTTTTTCATATGTTTGTTTATACATTATTTTTTTTTTTTTTGGCAGTTTTATTTATTATTTTTCTTATTTATTTATTTATTTATTTAAAAATTTTTTTTTTTTTTTTTTTTATATATACTAGTTCATTAATGGTGCTTTGCTTGTGTTGTGGGGTAGGGTGGACGTTTGTCACGAGCCACTTAGTGGGATTAGTGTGTAATGGTCTTAGGCTGCAGCCGATTTTCTCTGGGAGCGTGGGTGGTAGCCTCATCGGCGTCGCCTCAGTGACCGGGGCCCCGGCACTTCGGCGAGGCCTAGTAGGCGAGCGGGAGTGACTCAGAGTGGGTCATGAATATATACATGCATTAAACAAACATTTTGTTAAATATAATTAGAAAACATATAAGAGGTGGAACTAAGATCGGTTCTCGTAAAAGAGAAAGGTGGGTTATCGTGCCCGTTATCGAGTAAACAGGCGCTAGTGTGGACAGTGTCACTTAGCTGTAGCGACTGCGTTCCAGTCGCTTTGGACCTTCTGTGGCGGTCTGCGTTGCTCTTTGCGCTCTCCCTGTGGGTGTTCTCGCGCCAGAGCAATGTCCCATTCAGCGAGAATCTTCCTGCCGTCGTCTTCGTTGGTGATGTGCTGGTCTGTGCCGTTGCGCCTGACAATCAGCCTAGCTGGGAAGCCCCATCTGTAGAGCACATTAGCTTCGCGCAGGGCTCTTGTTATCAGGGAGAGCTCTTTCCTCTTCAGGAGAGTGGATGCAGAAAGGTCAGTGTATAATTGAACCCCTTTGAATTTCTCCGGTAAGATTTGTGCTTGCCTGGATGCTCTCATGATCTTTTCTTTTGTTGTGTAATAATGCAGTTTGGCAATTGCATCTCTTGGTGTTGATGCTGGCAGGGCTTTCGGTTTTGGCAGCCTGTGGATCCGGTCAATGAGGAAATCTGACTGGGCGAGATCGGGGACCAAGTGCTGGAAAAGGTCAGTGGCATAGGCCTGGAGGTCTTGGGGGAGAACCTCCTCTGAGATGCCGCGGAGGCGGATATTGCTGCGCCGGTCTCTATCTTCGTGGTCAGCGACTTTTTCCGTCAGGCGGCTTAGCTGGGTTTGCATGTCTGCATAGGCATCCGCCAGGGTGTTGTGAGCGGAGATGATTTCCTCTGCTTTGTCCTCTAGGCGAGACGTGCGATCTCCGAGCGCCTGGATATCGGCCCTGATGTCTCTCGCCATTCTAGACAGATCGGCTTGTAAGGAGGTCTGCATGGTTTGTAACATTTTGTGGACCGAGAGGTCCGTAGCTGGAGCCATCGACGGTTCCGAGACTGAGGTGGTGTCGCTGGCGTCAGAGTAGGCCGCTGGTGAGCGCTGCAGGTCGGCGCCATCTTGGGCCTGCGAACGTGGCGTCGTCAGCGCTTGTATTTGCAGCACGGATTGCTTCTGTTTATTTTTTTTGGCAGATTTGGATGCCATTCTTGTGGGAAACCTGATGCAGGTTTAGTTATTAAATTTGGGCGAAATAAGCTCTATCTATTAGCTGTGGAGGGTCAGTTCATGGAGGAGCTAACAGCTCATGCGACCGTCCGGTTGAGCAGTCAGGCCACGCCCCCTTTTTTTTTTTTTTTAAATCAATGGGGAGCTACTTATTGGCTTAGAGCGTCATGGTCTACGCCAACCAGTGGCACACCTGCCCAAATTCTGCTGAAGCTATAACTTAATTAGCAGTCACCTAATACACTGCTAGACAAAAGTATATATTTGTAGAAAGAAGACTTCTGTGGTATTTAACTATTTTATCATTTTTCTCTGCCAAATCTGCTTTTTACAATTATAATTTTTTTTTTTTTTTTTGACAAGTTTTATTTTCCTATGTGAATCACCGTGTATATCCCTCTAATGTAAAGACTTGGATTTGTCTGTCTCTGAGTACAGCAATATCCCCGCTTTATACCTTTTGCTAGATATTTGTTATAGCTTAAATTGGCGACCTGCCATTTCTTGTCCAGACTTGCAATTTTAACACATTGATTTACAGGGCCCATGTCTGCTTTGGAGTACAGTGACTGCCCTCAGCTGCACATTACCCCCATCATTGCATTCAATTTGCCAAAATCTACAACCTCTGCTTTATCTGGGATATCCTAAGCCGTAAGACATGACCACCACATCTGCCTTTTTGTTTAATTAAAGAAGTAACTGTTTACATTTCTTCTTATTTGTGTGTGTTTTTCACACGTATTGCATTCTCATGGTGAATACCACTGTCCTGGGGTGTAGACTACTGTAAAAGCCCCAGATTTTTATTCTGCTATTGACGCAGTACAACAACCGTGCCCATTTTTTGCCAGCTGGCTTTGCAAGATTCATGTCTCTTTTGGGGCAGACTAGAAGCCCCCAGATTCACATTCACCCATCATGGTATACCATTTACAAAAGTCGATGGCTTGCGCTATTTCACGTAGTATGTCTTTATTATCGATCTCTGCTGAACGTAACGATTTATATATTTTTTGGGTGTGTGGCACTCCTGTGAGACCCCTAATTTGTGTTCTGCTATTTCACCTAGTACAGCCATACCCCCATGTATACCTTTGCCAGTTTTTTTTAAGGAAAACAGGAGATTAAAAATCGATCCTCTAGTATCGCAGATTGATTTGCACGGCCCATTTCTATTATGGGTATAATCGTAGTCCATCATATTCAAATAAGCCCTTCCATTGCGCATCATTTGCAAAGTTAGACCATGTAAGTCAACCACAGTGAAACGATTTATTTAAAGGTATACTTGGCCAGTGAGCTAGCGTAACTCGAAAAAGCCAACAGAAGCTCCATGAGAACACGCCTGCTGGACCCCAGGTAAGTTGTTTTGGTACTTGGAGTACTGCAGTAACACATTCTCCAAAGCAGAGTACAGGCTTTGAGAGCACTATAGCTTGTCCTTTCTCCTTATTTGCAGATATTTGGCAGTGCTTTTGGAGACTGGGAAGGATTTTAACGTGTATTTCCACTAGAATTCCCCAAAAATGATTTCACGCAGAAACTGGAGACTAGAGTGTGCTGTAGTTGTTATGGTGTTTATACTGTTCCTAATTAGCTATTGGGTTGTAGAAACAAAATATCACAAGTGACACCTAAGGATACCCAAGCATTATTCTGCCGCCTTAATGTACTTGTTATGGTGCAAGGTGACTGGGTGCAGTCTCTCCTATCTATTTATTTATTTATTTATTTACGGCCTGCATAAAAAAAACAAAATGGCGGGGGCGTGGCTTGGAAGCCGAAGAAGATGGCGGCGTAAACCCGGAGCTCCCCACAAGGCTCACAGTAAACCTCGCCAATAGCACCTAATTGCCCCCAAAAATGGGCAAATCGAACAAGATACCTCACTCATCCAAGCCCGCCGACACTCCAAGGGGTGCATCAACCTCGTCTATGCGGCGATTCTTAACGGCCCAGGCGGAGGAGGAAACACAGGCCTCAAATGACTCGACGGCCTCAAAGGGAGCCCTCTCGCCACCCTCACTACATGGAGAGGAGACGCTAGCGGGGACGCCGATGCCATACCCGATCCCAGACCCGAGCCCAGAATGGATCAACATCCTCCGCAACCTGCCCACCAAGGCGGACCTGGCGGAGGCGAACAATAGCCTCCGGGCCTCCATCACGGAAGAACTGCAGGCCATGCGGGAGGAATTCAGCGGCCTACACCAACGGGTCTCCCAGCTCGAGGCGGATTGCGACCACATGCAAGCGGCGCAGTCTGCAAACACAGGATCCCTCCGGCTAACCACACAACGGCTACAGCAGATTGCACACCACTTGGAGGACTTGGATAATAGGGGAAGGAGGCAGAACATCAGGGTCCGCGGGATCCCAGAGGACCTGGACGAAACTACCCCTATCCAGACCACCTTGGAAGGGATCTTAAACAAGATACTGGGCCGCGCTCCGCAAACCCCTATAGACATGGTGAGAGCACATCGGGCGCTTAGACCGAAAGGCCCCCCCGGGAGCCTGCCCAGAGATGCCATATGCTGCCTGGCGGACTACCAATTGAAAGAAGAAATCTTACGACATGCCAGGGGGACGGACAGGGTACTAATGGGCAACACCGAAGTCCAACTTTACCCAGACCTATCTCCCACCACGCTAGCATACCGCAGGGCACTACGTCCATTCACCAGGCAACTACAAGCCAACAAGATCAAATACCGCTGGTGCTTTCCGACTGGATTACAGGCCCACACGCCACGAGGACCTTTCATGGTTAAGGACATGGCTGATCTGGAGGCCCTGGGGAGGGAACTACAGATCACACCAGCACCGCTAACATGGCCGGACCCCCTGGCCCTATACACCCCCCCCCCCCAGGGTCCTCGACCGCAAGCAGATGACAATCGGACCCCGAGGATCAATCGCCAACAGGCGACGGGCCCACGAGGCCTGTAAGAGGAAGCAACTGATGACACGGCCTGGACCTGACTCTGTGACATTCCCCCTGGCTCCATACTCTGACGGCACCGCACCCTAACCATCGATGACACCGGCAGAACACAGACCGCATGGGACTTTTTGCTAGGACTATGAAGGTTATCATGCTCCTCTCTACTCAAGGACATTTTACCCATGTACAGAGAAACGACGGATAAGCACACATCGGGGACACCGGAACCGGACCAAGCGGACAATATCTATGGGGAATCACTACCCGCCCTAGAGAAATCTACTACCACATATCAATGGCCAGTAGGCCCGAGAGACTTCCGCTTCTACTGTGGGACCTATTGCCCATGATGTCACCTGTCCACGGTATCCTAATCCAAGGGGGTAAAGTGAGGCGGGAGGCGGATGGAAAGGGTAAAATATGAGGGTTCAATGTATAATGCTGACGATGTGGAGAGACACGGGACGGATGGGTGACCGGCGCGGGCAACCGCCCCTCCCTCGATGGCCTAGTGATGACCTACTCAGGAGCAGGCCGGGGGGGCGAGGGCTCGCGTCGCTCGCACATCGACCTCCCGATCACATAAGGGTCCAGACCCAACCACAACAGAAGGTATTCGGAATGTTTTAGGTGGGGGGGTTTTAGAAGCATGGATAGGCATACCGGTTAGGAGGGGACACAGGGGCCGGCATACTAAAATATCGAGGAACCGGGGGGTGGACGGGAGGGACGGGTGATGCACATACGAGAATGCCTTGAGGGAGCGTGAGAGTGGGCGAAGCTAAAGGAGGAAAGGGACGGAGCTGGGGGGTGCGGGGCTGGTGGGAATGGGCACTGTAGGGCTCAGCGTTATACATATGTATATAGTACTATAATGGATAAGGGATCTCAAGAAACGGCGACGGAGCCCAAAGCCTAATTGTATTTAAGTTAACCGAACATCCTGCAAATATTTTTGTTATTGATGCAAATGTTTTGATCTCACTGTTTATGTTTTTTGGTTGAGGGCATTATATGAGGTATCGATACCAAATAGGTAAGACACATACGCACTGGCGAGGATGAGCAACATCCACACTATCACATGGAGCCCAGGGGGACTTCACGGGACTCTGGTAGAGACACGAGGTAACACATAGGAGTGAATCACTCCACGACCAACTCAGTTTATACCGAACACTTATTGACGCGAACAGAGGCTCCGGCCTTCCAACCACTCCCACGAGGGATAGGCGCCAATAACCAGTGGCCGACACAGAACACCCAAGGGCGGTAGAGGGCCCTCACGACCACTGAGACGCAACAACCCTAACGCCGAATTACCGGCGGACACATCACACTACACACTCACACACACATACCGGACACAACACAGACCCACTTTCCCACTTGACCCCGAGGCAGCCGGGGCTAGGGGCCATAGAGACTCCGCTCAAAATGTCACTGACCCCGGCCAATCTCACCCTGATTACTATAAATGCACGGGGCCTAAACAAACCCGAAAAGAGAGCAGCTGCCATGAGAGACTTCCAGGCCGCAAGGGCATCCATTATATTCATTCAGGAAACGCACTTCAAAGAGGGGGCCAGACCCAAGCTACACAACCATCACTATCCCACTGGGTATTACAGCGACTATCACGGGGGAAAGGCCAGAGGGACGGCAATCCTGATACGCAAGGGTATCCCATTCCAGGAACAGGGCCTACAGACGGATAGGGAAGGCAGATATATACTCCTAAAGGGGTCGATAGCAGGACGGATATACACTTTCGCAAATATTTATGCCCCCAATCAGAGGCTTCACAAATTCCTCGCCGGCATACTCCGGAGGATACGAGGGTTCACGGAAGGCACACTAATATTAGAAGGGGACTTCAATCTAGCCTTTGATCCGAAATGGGACACATCCACGGGCACTTCACAGGTACCGTCTCAACACCTAACCACGCTCAGACACCTCATGTCCAAACACGAATTAGTAGACAGCTGGAGAGCCCACCACCCAGACGAGAGGGATTATACGTTCTTCTCCCACCCCCATAATTCATATACCAGAATAGACTATTTTTTCTTGACACACTACCATCTCCCACTCGTCTTACAAGTGGAACATGGCACGGCCACATGGTCGGATCACGCCCCAGTCACACTCACGATGGCATCCCCACTTTATAGACCCAGAGTAGCTAAATGGAGGCTTAATGAATACCTCCTATCCGTACCAGAGGTAAAATCAGATATAGACACAACCCTCCGAGAATACTTTGCCACGAACACACCATCCCAAACAACACCGACAATCCTCTGGGAGGCGCACAAGAGCGTGATCAGGGGTCATTTCATTCAGAAAAGCACCATACTGAAGAAACAAAGGGAGAGGGCTATGACAGATACCCTGACGAAAATAAGGGAGATTGATAACATGAACAAAACCCGACAGACACCAGAACACCAAACCCGACTACTTTCACTACGGAGAGAACTAACTAAACTACTACAGACAAAATACCACCGAGACGCGCTGCGACATAAAGCCTTTTTTGCACTACACGGTAACAAGAGCGGCAGGCTATTGGCACGCATGTTGGCCAAACGTAGACAGCAGACATACATTGACCGTATTAGGGACCGTAGGGACACTCTACACAGACAGCCTAGCAAGATACAGGAGGCAATTAGGGCATATTACGCGAGCCTCTACGCACTACCCAGACCACACACCCAGCAAGCGGACGCTAGACTAACAGAATTAATAAGAGACTATCTCACGCTCCATCCGACACCGACGCTAGATAGGGACACATCTGAACTCCTGGACAGGGAAATAACACTTGAGGAACTAACACAAGCAGTGAAACAGACGAAGACGGGCAGAAGCCCGGGCCCGGACGGTCTACCACTATGCTATTATAAAACGTATGCGGACACCCTTTATGTCCCACTCATCGCAACGTTTAATGCCATCAAGGAAGGTCACACACTCCCTAAACAATCTCTGACAGCACACATCACGATTCTGCCTAAAGACGGGAAAGACAAGGAGCATTGCGGGAGCTACCGTCCTATATCTTTAATAAATAGCGATCTCAAACTCCTGACTAAAATACTGGCAAACAGGCTGCAACCACACATTCCCACCCTGGTGCACCCAGACCAGGTGGGTTTTGTGATGGGGAGAGAGGCCCGCGAGAACACGACACGAACCCTCGCTTTGACAACCGGAGGTGGCCGCGCTGCCGGGGGCCTTCTCCTGCTATCCACGGACGCGGAGAAGGCCTTCGACAGGGTGAGCTGGAAATACCTGTTCCAGACCTTGACCCACATGGGTCTGGGCTCGGGCATTAGGGGGTGGATAGAGGCCCTGTACACACAACCCTCGGCACACGTAATAATCAATGGCGCCCTATCGGAGCCATTCGATATCCTAAACGGCACGCATCAGGGATGCCCCCTGTCCCCGATTCTATTCGTCCTGGCCCTGGAACCACTACTAGTGGCCGTCAGAGGCAATCCAGATATCACAGGGATAAAGACGGGGGAGACCCACCATAAGGTCGCGGCATATGCCGACGACCTCCTGTTTTATGTGACTAACCCTGAAATATCCCTCCCTAACATACTGAAAACCTTCCAGGAATACGGGAGGCTATCCAATCTGAAGATTAACCTAACCAAATCTTACATACTAAACATAAACATCCCAGAGCACAGGATGGAACCCCTAAAACGACATTATACGTTTCAATGGGCGACACAGAAAATAAGATATTTAGGTATCTGGTTGACAAGGAGGGAGGGGGACCTATTCAAAGAAAACTTTGCCACTATACTAGCGAAAATGCGAACAGAGATGCAAGAATGGGCACACCCCCACATTTCGTGGCTAGGCAGGATACAGGTAGCGAAGATGAACTTTCTACCGCGCCTTCTCTACCTGTTCCAAACTATCCCGATACAGATCCCACGCTCCTTCTTCGCAGCGCTGCGTACAGCGCTGATCCAATATGTATGGAACGGGAAAAAACCTAGGGTCGGCCACGCTTTGCTGACACTACCGAAAGACAGGGGGGGTCTGGCGTTGCCGGACTTCACCCTGTACTATAGGGCATGTCACCTCCTGAGAATAGTCGAATGGACAAAATCGGGCTTCCACAAGCCATGGAAACAGGTAGAGGAACACGTAGCGGGGGCCCCGGTTGCGGTGCTACCGTGGCTACCACCGGGGGCTGCAGCGGGGAACCCCACACACTCTCCTTACACGAAAGCGACATTACAGGAGTGGAACCGCTCAAAAGGGAAGCATGGTCTAACCACATACCCTGGCCCCCTACTACCACTCACATACAACTCTGACTTCCCACCGGGAACAGACCCGAGGGCATTCAAAGACCTGATTAGGGAACCACTACCCAGACTTATGCACGTTCTCACATCGGAGGGCCCCAGGACGCTAAACGATCTACGGGGGCAACCCGAACACACCCCTATGACGCACCTCAAATATAGACAGATAAGGAGTTACACGGCATCCCTCCCACAGGGCCCGATACTGATGAGGGCGACCACCGCTTTCGAAAACCTATGCCTAGAATCCGGCCCATTGGCACATGGGGTATCCATCATATACAACATACTACTCACGCTCACACCAACGGAACAACCGAGATTCATGGGGAAGTGGGAAACGGCTCTAGGCCACTCATTAGACAAAGGAGAATGGGAGAAGGTCTGTTATCTGACACATCACTGTTCTAGTTATAGCAGAACCCAAGAAACGGCCTATAAATTATTGACTCATTGGTACTACACTCCTGCGACATTACATGACAGAATCACTTCACACCCATCCCACTGCTGGCGATGCGAGGAAGAATATGGCACTCTCATACATATCTGGTGGGAATGTCGTAAGATAACCCCGTACTGGAAAGCAATACATAACATAATCTGCCAATACTCGGATGACCCGCCACCATTCCTACCAGCGGCAATGCTGCTACATCATACCCAAACCCCTAGGTCCGCATATAAGAAGTCACTCACTATACGCATTTTGAACATAGCGAAGGCACTGATTCCTCTCTATTGGAAACAGACAGTCGCCCCACCACTGAAACTATGGTTTACACACATGGAGGAATTACGGTCCCTGGAAGAACTCCATAACTCAGCTAATGACACCTACCAAAAATACCTCAACACATGGACACACTGGATACTAAAGTCTAATACTCCAGAATTTAGCAACCTGCTCTCTACACCATTAAACACATAATACAGAGGCACCACATGTAAACTCTAGCGAACATACAACAGGATGATCAATTACAGCATACACCAGGTTAGAAGACGGAGGGACAGCCCCAACCCCATAGGCACCACAAAAGGTAGGGACGCCACCAAGGAACCACTTAGACAGGCCCGCACCTGGCCTCAGGAGGGATGATGGGGGGGAGGAGGCAACACACCCATAAGGAGGACCTGCCCTGACCCCACGATGACAGAGAGGTCGACGCGACCCCTACATTTAGGGTATGATGTACTCAAAGGTAAAAGACAACCGAGAACTCGGGAAAGACGAAGCGGAGCTGGCGGGGGCCACGGCTGCCTCGGGGCCTGCCATACCTCACACTAACACGCAACAACACGACACACATTACTCTTCACACCGACACGTTGGGAGGGACACGGATAGCACTGGACACGACAGGTTCCAGACCGCACACCCAAGAGTACAGAAAATACAAACCAATACTAATAATGAGCATACACTATCTGCATGTATGTACAAATGAACATGATATCTAGAAATTCGTAACTGCAACAATGTGTTCAATAATGGACCTGCGAGTCCTCTGTCAGAAGGGGCGCCTGTGCCCGTGTCACTACATGAATCTAAGTTACTGTTAATACTGAATCCATCAGTTAAGACAAGGACCTGCGAGTCCTGACATATATTTCCTGGCTTGTTAAGAAATTTTTGAAAATTACAAATAAAAATCATATTTACAAAAAAAAAAAAAAAAATGGCTTAATTTTAAATCTGATGTTTACTTGCTTTAGAAGAATTTTACCTCCTGCTCTGTAAATTGAACCTTAGTCACACACAGGAGGCTCCTGCAAGGTCTAGCAAGCTATCAACCATACAGGTGATAAATTCTAAAGTAAACACTATGTGCAATTCGGGAAATGTAAACATTAGATCACAGGAAGTGTTTAGGAAGACTGTGTAAGTCACACAGACAAAAAAAAAAACACCTTGTAAACAAAGTGCTTTAACAACTAAATGACAGAGAGGGCCCTGATCTGTACACCAAAAATGCTTTAATTAGCTAAAGTTGTTTTGGTGATTGTAGCGTCCATTTAAGGTCTGCATTCAGCCTTTTAAAATCCTGATGTCAGTGTGTTTGTGGCACAATTTGAGGTGGCAAACTGGTTGAAACCTGGCTCTAAATCCATCATATCCCATGATGCGGCACACAAATATGCATGTAGGTGTATTCCTACATTGATATCGAATACGGTGCTAGAGTGCACACGCATGTTTGGACGTTAAGTGACAAATACTCTTTAATGTGTACGTTAAAGGACCACTATAGGTCCCCCAAGTTTTTAACCCTGCAGCTGAAAACCAAGCAGTTTCAGAGAAATGGCTATGTTTACACTGCAGGGTTTAATCCAGCCTCTAGTGGCTGTCTCCCTTACATCCACAAGAGTCCGCTTCCGCGATTTACACTGCATAAATCGCACTTATTTGACGCTGGCCGTCCTCACGGAGTTCAGTGTCAATTAAGATCCCCATAGGAAAGCATTGAGTAATGCTTTCCTATGGGCGGGTTTGAATGCGCAGGCGGCTCTGGCCGCGCGTGCGCATTGTGCTCCACTCAGGATCTGACGTCGCTGGAGGAGGAGAGGTCACCAGTGCTGGATTAAGGTAAGCAAATAAATGGTTAACAAACTCCATCATGGACATAGAGCAGTGTGGTACACGCAGGTACCCATTTCAAAGAGTAAGTGCAAATAAAAGGCGGGATACGCAGATCCTTAAATAAGTAGATTGAGACACGCAGGGCTGATCCAAAAGGCTATTTGGAGTGTTGGGTTATGTTCCCCTGTGCGGGGTTCCTGTCTTATCAACCTTAGATGTACCTTGGCTACGGTCTGAGACCATGTACAGTATACAGTGACGGCGACCCGAGGTATGCTTTGCCTCTTAAACCCTTCAATTTTCATATTGTTCAACTTCAATTTATACTGTTTAGCTTGAAGATTCTGATATAAAAATGAACTAAGCTAGGTAGCTAGGTTTTGTACTCTCTTTTGTAGAATCTTTACCATGCCTGTTCTGAAGTCGTGGTACCATCTAAAGGTTTTAAACTGTCTTGCCAGCCTCTGGTGCTTAATTTTAATCTCTGGGAGTACCAATAGAACATATGAATGTACATTTCATCAGCTGCACCATTTCGTTTAAAAATAAAAGCTCAATTCTTCCTTCCATTTAAGCCAGGACCGTCTTACTACACCTCAGACTCGGAGATTTAGGTAGAGAGATTCCAACGTGGACATCTTGGCAAGGTGCAGATTTAAAAACAAAACAAAAAAAAGAAAAAAATGTTTTTTTCACTTTTCTGAAGTGACAAAGAGGGGGATACTTTGTGAACCCCTAAAACGCCTACACACGCTGAAGTGCTTATGGGGTGCGACGGGTTCTTTTAACACAAGTTGTAGATTATTTGTGATGTTCGTTCAAAGGTGTCATTTCAACAGCGTATTTCTTGTTTAAGTATTCCACTTATTATTATTATTTATTTCTATTGCTTCATGCCACTATATGATGCAGCAACTGAGCGGTTCCCAATGTTGTTGTGGAATACATGTGTAGTCAGTATTTCATTGGAAGCGAGTTATTTACAGAAGCTTTGTACAATCTGCTGTTATCTCAAGGCCTGTGATTGCACTTGGCCTTTTTTGCAATTTACAGATTGCAACACAATACACTGGAATTACTTTTATGTGCGAAGGTATCTTTATCTACAGCCGGTATATACCATTAACTCTTTCTGTACCGGGGGTGAACAGTTACTTAAATGGCATTCAGTGGGTTAAAAGCTGGCTTCCTCTCAGCCGTAATGAAGGACAAGATGTCTTCCCGTGTGTTGGACATTAATCCAGGCAACGTGTTAACCATTTGGGCACCTTTTGTAACCTAGATTTTGCTATTTCAGTGTTTTCTCATTGTGAAAGGATGATACGAATGTTTTCCTCTTTAAGAAGAATAGTTAATGTTTCGGTTTTGTTGCTGTGTAGAATATTCGACCCAGCAGCAATCTCCGTATTATACACTAGAGAGAGTGTGAATTGGGATTTCAAATGTTGGGCAAAAGTAGCTGAAGTGAAAACATAGGTGACTTGTTTCCAAATCTGCTGGTTTTGGCCCAACATTTTTGTTTACTTGATATTTTTTATTTTATTTTTTTTTCACTTAGAATTTTTGGCATTTCACTAATTATTGCTTGTGCGTGTGTGTTTTTACAATCAAAAGATAAATTGTATGTATAACCCACTTACCTTTCTTTTGCACCCTCCAAGTGTGTGTGTGTGTTTTTGTTTTTGTTTTTTAACTTTTTTTTTTCTTCTTCAATTGTATTTAAAGGAATTCTATAGTATTAGGAATACAAATCTGTATCCTTAACACTATCAAGCCATCTGCTTCTCTCCCCAGCATCCAATTTCACTTCCTCTGACGGGGGGAGAGGGGGAGAGGGAAACACGACTAATGCACATGCGCAGCAAACACATTAGGCCCTCCCAGTAGAGCGTTCCTATGGGGATTTTACAGACTCTGCAGAGCGTGAGGACATCCAGCGTCATCTAGGGGACCGAAAGTCTGGAAGTGCCTCCTGTGGCCGTTTTGACAGCCACTAGAGGCAGTCTTAGTGCTGCAAAGTAATTATTGCAGTTTATCTAAAACAGCGATGGTTTACATTGCAGGACTGAGACAGGGGCACTGCACCCAAACCACACCAATGAGGTGACTATGGTGTCCCTTTAAGGGAAATACATCTAAACAAGTACACCCAAGAAGCAGAGTAAAACATTTCTTTAATGCAGGTCCTTTCAAAGTCCGAACTATTATCCATATATACATACAGCTGTTCTAGCTGACTCTACAGAAAATATAATCCTTAAATTGGGCTACCTCCTGCTGGTAATTACGCCAGAAGTGTCATGTGAGTGGATCTTGGGGTCAGGTTACTTTATTGAAAATTACGTTTCATGTATTACCAGCTACAAAAGTTAAAGAAAAATGAAATCTTACCTGGCCTGATATACATGGTGAGAATTGACTTGACACAATGGCAGCATGAATCGATTTCCATCAAGAAACAGACTGATATAGAAACATAGAATGTGACGGCAGATAAGAACCATTCGGCCCATCTAGTCTGCCCAATTTTCTAAATACTCTCATTAGTTCCTGGCCTTATCTTATAGTTAGGATAGCCTTATGCCTATCCCACGCATGCTTAAACTCCTTTACTGTGTTAACCTCTACCACGTCAGCTGGAAGGCTATTCCATGCATCCACTACCCTCTCAGTAAAGTAATACTTCCGGATATTATTTTTAAACCTCTGTCCCTCTAATTTAGGACCTTTATGTCCTCTTGTTGTGGTAGTTTTTCTTCTTTTAAATATAGTCTCCCCCCCCCCCCCCTGTCTCGTCTTTCCTTCAAGCTATACATGTTAAGATCCTTTAACCTTTCCTGGTAAGTTTTATCCTGCAATCCATGAACCAGTTTAGTAGCCCTTCTTTGAACTCTCTCTAAGGTATCAATATCCTTCTGGAGATACGGTCTCCAGTACTGCGTACAGTACTCCAAGTGAGGTCTCACCAGTGTTCTGTACAATGGCATGAGCACTTCCCTCTTTCTACTGCTAATACCTCTCCCTATACAACCAAGCATTCTGCTAGCATTTCCTGCTGCTCTATTACATTGTCTGCCTACCTTTAAGTCATCAGAAATAATCACCCCTAAATCCTTTTCCTCAGATGTTGAGGTTAGGACTCTATAAAATATTCTGTACTCTGCCCTTGGGTTTTTACGTCCAAGATGCATTATCTTGCACTTATCCACATTAAATGTCAGTTGCCACAACTCTGACCATTTTTCTAGTTTACCTAAATCATTAGCCATTTGGCTTATCCCTCCTGGAACATCAGCCCTGTTACATATCTTAGTATCATCAGCAAAAAGATACACCTTACCATCAAGACCTTCTGCAATATCACTAATAAAAATATTAAAGAGAATGGGTCCAAGTACAGATCCCTGAGGTACCCCACTGGTAACTAGACCATGCTTTAACATCCTATAGGTAGGAAGGCACTAAGGTGTCATTGACAGAACTCCTGGCAGTATTTCCATTCACGTTAATGGAAGCTCTTGTTGCTGTACTTGCCCATGTGCCAATACTTAACAAATTCACATTTGGAATCCTGGATGGTGATTGGTTCCCCTATTCACCTTCTATTTTGCTGTAGATTGGGGGAAGTGACTTGTAATCCCAGGTAAAATCTCAAATAAAAACATTTAGGGGACTTTTTTTAAAATGTATTTTTAAATCCATCTTGTAAAACTAATTAAATACATTAAAACCTGGTGTTTAGATGTTCAAATCCAGCCCAACACACAATAAAATGGCCTTTTTGGGAAGGTGGTACTAAGATTTTTATGGGGTTTTTAGGTGCTCGCCCCTGTTTTTGTCAAATCATTTTCAAGGGGTTTGATTAAAAATTGGGGCACCTGGGGGCGGGGCCTGACTGCCAAGATGGCAAGACGTGCTCCATGAGGGCTCCCATTTCAACAAGCTCAAATACGATTATCCCGAACAATCCAACCATGCCAGCAGCATAAAGTGCCCAAAAACCGATACAGGACCACACAGGGAACAGAACGACATCTGTCCCACATCGACACATCAAACGAGCACCCTTACCAGCCATGTGGCCTACACTGGAGCGGAGCCTGAGGCGTGGGGGAGGCGGCCGATCCCCCGGCACAGGACCTGCTCATAAGTCTCACTCGGAGGTTGCCCCACTACCCTCCCTCTGGACCGGCGGGGGATATCCCGGTCCTCGCTGGGGACAACTACCCCCCAAAACGCGGCTAAACCAAGCGACCAAGCCCGCAAATGCACGGGACTACAGGGGCGCACGCAAGATGGCGGCACAAAACACCCTCATCAAACCACCCAAGTGCACCCTAGAATTCTTTTACCGGCTTCGCACCAGCCTCTGGACATCGCTCCACACAAAGGGTCGGCACTTCAAGCTGGCGATGCAAAGTGTGGTGGCGTGGATCCGCCCGGCTACCCACCCCGAGCCCTCAGACAGCGCCATCCTCGGAGCTCAAAACTGCAAGAAACGACGACATGCCTCCCAGACTCTGGCCTTCACCCTCACACATACCAGAGTGAGACCAAGCTTGCACAATTCACCTACCACTCAGCAACACCGGAATCCTCCAGCCAAAGAAGCACAACCTCACGCTCATACACCCGAGTAGACGGCCGCAAGGCTTACTGGAAAGCAACACAGCTTCCAATTGGTGAAGGACTCGGGCAGGGAACCTCTCCAGGACATAAGGGTGCCGGACTCTTGCCGCAGCACCAACTCCGTAAGTGCCCATGGCCCACCTGTCAAGCCTCAAGGGTCGGCATCGGCTGATTGGGATGACATGCACCGGAGATGGACTATGCTCCTGCAGGCCCAAAAGTAGGGACAACACATGGTCCTATAGTACAAGCCCGGGAGATGACCAGTCAGGACAGGGGCCAAGGCACAAGCACTGCGTGACTCTGATGGACTTAAAATCTTTGTGGTTGCCTAGGTACCCTCCTGCATACAGAGAATGCCATAGCTACACATTTAGTTTAAAACAGCAGAGTACACATTACATGTCCCAGTTTTGAATTTCATGCTATTGCCTTACCACAGGTTAACACAAGTGGGACACTATAAGCAATTATAGCACACCTGTGCGTTTCATCTTATAGAGCTTTGTAACTAATGTATATGAACCTGGCTTGAATCAAGATGCGCTAGCTACTTTAGCATTGTTTTATTGATATCCGTTAAATGTATATCACTTTCATTACATGCAAAAATTGTTCCTAGATTGTTTCAAACATGCTTTTACCCAAAAAAAAAAGTGCAATTCCTGAATGCCATATTGTTAATACTAGTGTTTAACCAATGCATGCTGTTGTGGCAATTGACATGCTTGTAACTCCTCATGCACAGAATGCTGCCTCCACTAGCTTGAGAATTGGTTAATCCCGCCACTATGTTTTTAGGACGTACAGGTCGCACCACATACAAGCAACACAATTATAATCTTAAGCTTGAATAGTTTTTATAAAGGCATATCTACCCTAGCGTGTTATATTACAAACATTGCCTACTAGCCTGTCAACCTCATATACATAGATAAGCGTGTTACATATATATAAATATTAAATGCGTAGACCAACATGTTCCCTAGCCATTTAAATGCTGTTACCGACAAACAAGTGGAATCGTACAATGCTTAATGTTGTCTCAAATGATCCTTAACCCCTTAAGGACCAAACTTCTGGAATAAAAGGGAATCATGACATGTCACACATGTCATGTGTCCTTAAGGGGTTAAATGATAACGTGCTGAGTTTAAATAAGCCACGAAAATGTTTTTAAATGTTGAATTTGAAGGCGTCTGTTATGGCTATTGTGGCTACACAGACACTGTTGTAAATTCTTGCACGACAAAAATAAAGAATTAAAAAAAAAAAAATTGGGGCACCTAAAATGTAGTGTCTCCACTGCTGGTATTTTTCAAGCTGTACTTCAACATTCTACGTACACAGCGGTCCAACCATTATTGATACTGAGCTAATCTACCCCACCAATCGTGTGTGTGTGTTGCATATCCTTTTTTTTGGGGGGGGGATACCTAAAATAGGCACATTTTCTGTTCACAAATGGGTGGAATTTCGTGAAGTCGTTGCTACAAATTTCTGTTAGTCCAATAAAAAAAGGTATTACAAGAAACTGCAAGAATTTGTTATTTTGCAACTTAATTACTGGACTAATACGCCGACTTGAATATGATGACATTGAGATATATATAGATATATATATATATATATATATATATATATATATATATTTTACACGATCACAGCTGATGTGAATGTATTCCCCTGTTAGTAATTATACATAACTTGTAGTTTCTATACTCTTGGCAATAATTGTATGTTATCTAGAGAGAGGAACATAACCTGGAAATAAATTGGGATTTAAAAAAAACGCTCGGGTTGTGAAAGTCTAAAGAGGATAAAATCTGGGAGCTTGATTTTCCCTCCTTCCCCGCAGGAAGTAGAAAAAGTATTCTGTGAGTCTCTCTGCGCTGCCAAAATATGCCAGGAATGTGTGTAAGATTTAAACATTTTTTTTTTTTTTTTTTTGCCTGTTCGTACTTTGTATGAAACAACTGAGCCCTTGTACACCTGGCTCAGGGGAAATGAAGAGACAGACCTTTGCGTCTCTTGACGTAGGCTTTTTATAAATGAGGGGTTTCATATGGGATTTTTTTTTTTTTTTCTGTACTGCTTAGTGCCACGTTTCTAAAACTGGAAGGAACTGTACTGCAGATGGGAGGGCGAAAGGGAAACAAAAAAAATAAAAAATCCCTAGTGCAATATCGTTTGGCCTCTTGCTTTCAATGAATGCAGAAGTGAGGTTTCCTTTTAGAAACTTGTTTGTTAAACAGACACAGATTCAGGTTTCAATTAACGTTTGCGTGAACAGCTGTGTGTCATTCTATATTATATATAGAGGATACAGAATGGCGATCTGTATTTAATGAGAAAATAATGCCATCGGGGGAATCTGGAGACCGAAGGTCTAAATGTCTCTAAATACCCAGGATGGAATTATCATATCCCCGTAATGCGGGTTGGTTTTTTAAAATTATTTTTTAATATATTTATTACATTATATTTTTAGCTTGGAGTTCGCGTAAGTGTTCATGTTGTGCAGGGGTTAATGATTACATTATATCGGTGTCTAGTGTAGGGGTTAATATGTAGTGTAGTGTGTCATGGCACTGAAGGGGTTAGTGAGCGGGTTGTATTTATGACCGCAGAGAGATCTACCTTTCCCAGTGCTGCCTGAAATTAGTGGGAGTTACCTTTCTGGCTGTCCGCTATTTCAACTGTTTAACTGCAGGGATATCCTGACCACCCATGTAATATTGGAGTCTGGAATATGATCTGCTATTTGGGACAAATTTCTATTTTATGTTCTTTTTTAACACGCACTATTGCATTGGTTATTCCAGTTTAAAGGCTGACTTTGAATCTCTAGGTAAATATAGTTCGCATTAGCAGTAAGGCCAAATCTTGGCTATTAAGTTTGTATTCAAGGATTCCCATGCTTTATTTTATGAGGAATCTACCGGTGTATGTAATGATGAATTCTAAATTAAATTATTTTTTTAAAAATCTATGTAAAATACTTATACGCCTGATTTGTGATTCGAGCTAAAGAACTTTGCATTTTTTTGTTCGAAATGGCAAAGGTAGGGAATTTTTTATTTTTTTTCCGTAAACTCTTTCCAATTGGATCTGTCTTCTTTAAGAGGTCTGATTCTACACCAGACTTTAACTGTTTAAAGGGATTCTATAGTGTTAGGAATACATATCTGTATTCCTAACACTTTTTTTTTAAATCCCTCTTGTCCCCCCCCACCTTCCCTCCCACTCTTCTCCCTCCACCTGGCAGCTAAAGGGTTAAAAAAAAATTTTAGTCAATTACCTGCTTCCTGCGTCGATCAATGCCCCTAAGCGCTGGGTGGGCACTCCGCCACCTTTGATGTCATCCAACGAGGATGCATTACGCCCTCCCCGCAGGAAAGCATTGATTCTATGATTTTGCGAACGCTGGATGTCCCCATATAGAGCGTGAGGACGTCCATATTCCGTTAGGTGACCTAAAGTTTGTTAGCAAGCAGGAATTGCCTCTAGTGGCTCTTAATTTTTTTAATTTTTTTTTATTCTTTATTTTTGTTGTGCAGATTATTACAGTGTTGCCCGCAATGCCACAACAGCAGAGGCAAGCAAATCTTTGTCAATATAACAGCCTGGAATTTGCAAAATCAGCACAGTTTTAAATTGTAGTAATTAAACAGGCAAATATGTCTTGGCTGTAAACTGAATCTAAACATATAGGCATTGTATAACATATAGGTATGCATGTTTCATATTGTGAAAGCCACTGGGTTGTAGTTAACTATACGGGTACCGTACTGCTTGTGCTTAAAGTGTAGTATCCTAGTGTGTGGACAGGACATTGTGTGTGTGTGTGTGTGTGTGTGTCCATGAGTGGTAAGGGATGGTTGAGTTAATGGCTCACTGAGTTAGCTGTCATGTTAGGTGCTTGAGATATTGTTAGGCGCTTAGATAAAGAAAAAATGCTGAAATAAAACAAAAGCTTGTGTCTCATCATGGGTCTAAAATGTCCACAGCGCCTACATAGCTGGTATCTGTGACATCTAGGAGTCAGCCAACCCCACACATGGGCCACTTCGGGAAGGTAGTCTCTTTATCTGAGCTGCTTTGCACCTCGACACCCCAATGAGGATGTAGCTTGTTTGTATGCTGGAGTGCAGAGTCCGTTCCACCATGCCTCCATCCAGCCCCTCGGGTCTTACTGTGGCTCTGATTTTTATTTTTATTTTTTCAAAACTACAATGAGTTACATTGCAGGACTAATTTGGACAGGGACATTGCACCCAGACCACTTCAATGATCTAAAGTGGTCTGGGTGACAGTACTGCCCTTTTAATGAGAGAATGCAGGTAGCCTTATCTCCATCTGCTGTGGACTGCAACTCCCATTATGCTTTTGGGTTAATGACTGTCTGAAAATCATTGTTTCACATTACAGCTTTGCGTTTCCATGAGATTGTTCTGGGGCTTGATGGTTACATTGCAAGATCGCTTTCATTCAGCATCCACTTTGAATACTTTAATTTTTAGAACAGGAAGCGTGGCTCTTTGATATTGGATCTGTTGGTTGGCCCCTAGAACCCACAATTTTCATAGACCAAAGACTCTCTACACGCTGCTTTAATGACTCAAATGTAAACTTTTGTGTGGTCCCACATGTATTCTTGCTGCTAAAATAAATTAAAAGCCACGGTCCACCTGCTGTCTTTTACTTCCAGGAAGAAATAGGTCCAAGGGAGGGACATGGTCTCAGCCCCCTGGTTAAAGGCACCCAGACCACTTATTGTCTCCCTGATAGTCGCTAGAGGCGTTTCCTCTACAACGACTGCGTGAAACCCTGTCTTGGGACCAAATTCAACTTATAGGATTGAATTTTTATTCCTGACATTTACACTAACCAAATGTTTCCTAGGTTAAAGTGTGCAGCAAAGGTACGTAGAAATACACTTACCTACGTGACCCTTCCATTGAGTGAGTGATCTTTCCAAAATGTATTGCGGTTGTTATTATATCTATATCAAAAGCATGACTGATCTAGAACTCTTAACGTGCTATTAACTCCATAGTGATGTGTATTTTCACTCGGCCTCAGTGTCCCCTATTAAGTTCCGCAATACGGAATGGAGGGGGTGACGGGGCGTTGACGTGCAGTTTCCATATCTTGGGGAAGTTCTATAGCTTTATCTGTTTTTTTTAACAGTTCTGTTAAGTCACTTTTTTTTAAAAATAATTTCAATAACTCTATTTTCCAATTACGAACAATATACCTAATGTATTTTGTTGTGCTGTGTCACTGGCTGGATTACCTAACAGAAGAATAATGAGCGCGTTTTAGAATTGTAAAATATCTGGGGGGGGGGGGGGGGGGTTTCGCCCCTGTCTTATATGTCTCTTATATGTGCATAAATGCCCTGCAATGGTCTCACACAGCAGTGCACACACTTACAAGAAATCATCGCAGCCCTCCGTTGCTGTACCAGGATTGATGGACTTGGGTGAATACTAGGATTGATGGTGAAGAGTGTAGAATTTCAATTTGTGAATTTTCGCATTGGAGGCTCCGTGGTTGGACTTTGTAGAGTTTGAAACCCAAAGATTCCTTCAACTGTAACCTTGACTGTAAGATGTAGTGGTTATGGTGCCTGGTCTCCCTTTAATTATGTTCTTTCCAATGCGCTTGCTAGGGTCGTTGGTGTTTCTGGAAGAGGGGCATTTGGATGGTGTCACAGATCTGGAACTGCTGAAAGCCAAATGCAATGCTTTACTAAATTCATTAAAGCCTGTCCCAAAAAAAAAAAAAAGTGTTAATCGGACACGCCATATTTGAAGCCACAAGTATAGTTTTGTGAGAGAACAGGATATCCTGTTCCCAGGTGATTCTATTGTTTTGGATGTCTGTAGTTTGGGCACTCCACACATTGCTGTGCATTGTATTACTAAGGCACCGTGCCTTGCCATTGTGACACACACGACCAGCCTATTAAAGGTGTAGCCTTTACACTCCTTGGTAAACTTTATCCCATCACATTCAGAAAATGGAATGTGACATTTTACTTATTTTATAACCATGCTATAATGCTCCAAGTGTTGCCACTAGCCCAGCTTTTTTTGTGTGTGACCTTTCTTGCGTTTCCTCAGGCAGGTTTATTTTTCCCCTTTTTAGAGGCCCTTAGTAGATTTTGTTCGGAGTGAACCTTGCTTTATACACTGGGTAAATCTGCCTATTAACCAAGGTTGAACTTGATGAAACTTTAGTCTTTTTTTTTTTTTTTTTTTTAACCTAAACTAGACTACTATGTAGCCCAAATCTAGAATGTAGTCTCATAACTCCCAGCATTTGTAGGAATTACCGGTAATTGTGAATGGAAGCAATCACTGGTGAATAGAGGCTTGTCACCCAGTGAAACCCATGCCCCAAATGCTGCTGTAACTGTTTTGCATGGGCTGATGTACCTTGGTAAAACCATATAAAGCTACTAGACACCATACCTCCTAACAATGGTATGTATGAAAACTAGATGGGTGGACGGGGCACAACTTGTGTCACTGGTGACCCCCATAATGGATGTTATCGCATAATGAAGGAGCATGTAACCCTGGCGTTAAGCATGCCAGGATGATAGACCGTCTGCCGGCAGCCCCCCCAACCTACAGGACCATGCAGAGAGCAATGCGGAAGGGCTCCATGCATGATCCCAGTGCCCATTGCACATCGCGACTGCGTCTAATGATGTGCTCAGACACTTCTAAATCTGGAGAGTGGGACAGGACATCGAAATCAGGACTGCCTCGCTCTCAGGATAGTTGGGAGCCCTGGGACACCAAAGAAATTCAGATCCGAGCCAAGCTGCTATAGACTTGTACCTGCCATGCCATACATTAACATACAGACGTTTACTGTGAATCTTTAATGCAAACATAAAACGCTGGTCTCCGGTAAGTGTCCAGTGGTGTAAGTGAATCCAGAAAAGGGAGGGTTGTACATCTCATTACTCACAATCTCTCTTCAATGGACGCTTTGTGCTGTGAGATCACTTTTATGTGGGAAAGTATCTGTAGCAAAGATGGGAAATTCCTGAGCACAGGAGAAGCCAGACTCCAACATTTTTATACTTTTCTAGAATTTATCTTTCTATGCTGTGCCGTCACTCTGATTTTCCGTCTTTACTGCCGGATCGCACAATATTGACCTTTCCACTGACCACACTGTCTGGCTTCTTCTCCGAGCTGATTTCACACCTGCCGGAATCCTGAAATGTGCAGATACGTTTGCATTTATATACAGTTCCTCACAAAATCAGCTTGGAGAAGAAGTGAAGGTAAAGGTGATGGACTTGCCAAACATGTCTTCAAACCTAAACCCTATTGAGCATCTTTGGGGAATCCTCAAAAGGAAGGTGGGGGAGCGCAAGGTCTCTGACATCCACCATCTCCGTGATGTTGTCATGGAAGAGGACTCCAGTGGCAACCTGTGAAGTTCTGGTGAACTCCATGCCCATGAGGGTTAAGGCAGTGCTAAAAAATAATGGTGGCCACACATAATATTGACACTTTGGGCCCAATTTGGACATTTCACAATTAGGGGTGTACTCACTTTTGTTGCCAATGGTTCAGACATTAATGGCTGTGTGTGGAGTTATTTTGAGGGGACAGCAAATTTACACTGTGATACCGGCTGTACAATTACTACTTTACATTGTAGCAGAGTGTCATTTCTTCAGTGTTGTCACATGAAAAGATTTAATAAAATATTTATAAAAATGTGAGGGGTGTACTCACTTATGTGAGATACTGTATATATAATCTCTCAAAGTTTTCTCCTTCTGATATAATGTTCTGAAATCATTGGAACTTTCTTAGTAAATTGAAGCTGCAATGTCTGTGGGATATTCAGAGCAGCGGAAAGCGAAGGCTACGTTCTGCTGCAGGCTGCGCGATAGCGGCCTCTAAGTCTTTTGTCTTTTTGCAATATTGAGGTTCATTCAGAAGACTCGATATCGGCTCACTCAATCTAATGAAGTAACTAACACAACACCAGCCCTGACTATTCCTCTGCATATTCTGTTACCAGCATGTTTAGTGTGTTATTGTCTTCCATATTTGTAGCCATAATGAAGAAGTGAAATGCGTACCTCCCAACATTTCAATTGGACAAAGAGGGACGCTGTAATTCTAGGGGTATGAGTGGGAGTGTGAAAAGTGTGTGATATACTAACAAAAAATTATACGACTACAATTATGTAGAACAAGAACAATGTATCTTATTTACACAGACTGATTTTCAAAAACATTTATTGCAGTTTGAAGACACATTACTGGGAGTATTATTGCTGTGGAGCTCTGTTATGCACTCAGACATCAACAATATGGAGCTCCTAGAAAAGAGGTACACTAGGATTTTGGCCAAAAATAGGGACTGTCCCTCCTAAATAGGGACACTTGGCAGTTATGCAAATGTCTCAGCGGCAGCAAAGTTTGGGTTTCAGAGGGAGCCCTGTTTTTTGGGCTATCCAATCTAATGGTGTACCAAAGAAAATAACAAATGGACTGCATTTGATACTGTGTGCCTTTTTATTTTTATAATTTATATATAATATATTTGTTTGATTCTGAATCACTTGCTTATCTAATCTTGTCTGTCTTTCCGCAGGTCACGGCGAAAACTGCCTTTATCTTTATTTTACCTCAGTATAACAGCAGCATACAGTCACTAGGTAAGTGGAGCTCCGATGTGTTTGTGTTCATTATATGAGGTAAAGTGAGCGTCAGACAATGCTGGGAGGGAGCAGGTAACGCAGTTTGACTCGGGAGCTGAATGAAGGATTTCACTGGCGATTAAAGGGTTTCTTCCATGCATACCTACGGTTAACCGGACAATTGGAGCGCTGGTTTAGGTTATTTCACTTATGTCTGTATTTAAATAATCTTATCTCTGTGTGAAATATGGTGGTTACTCTGTATGTAGCCGGTTTCAGTCCCAGTTTAGCAATCCTGACACAGCCACTATTATGGTTGCTGCATACAGGATATATTTATCATTTATTTCACACTAACAGATTTACTTGTATCTTGTCAGCTTTCATTAGAGTAGAGGGAGATGCTCTACTTATACAGTGTGTGTGTGTGTATATATATATATGCGTGTGTGTGTGTGTGTGTGTGTGTATGTATATATATATGTGTGTGTGTTTATATCATTTTGTGTCTTATTTACTCGTTACATTCGGGTAGAGGGAAGTACACTGGTTTAAAGTGTCAGTCTGTGTCCATGAAGGAAGCAGTATTTGAATGCGCTCTGTATGGTCCTGGAGCCCTAAACATAGTTTGAGCACCTAATGATGTGCTTGAGCTATACTTTGTGGAGACCGGTCCATGGCGTCCTGCTTATGGGGAACGGCGGGACCCGACCATAAAATCGTGACTGTCCTTGATAAATCAGGCTGGTTGGGAGGGCTGTTTCAGTATCTCCCAACCACCCCCCCCCCCCCCATCTTGGGGTTAAAATGTGGTCCCTAGTTTATATTTCTGTTTTTCTGGTGACTCTCTCACCTATATGCCTCTTTCTAAGTTACTCTTCCCATTTTCGGGCTGCTTTATTTAGCATTCTGCATCATCTGCATTTTTGGGATATGACTGATGCCTTTCCAAAAAAAGAACAGCTCTGTCTGGGAACGAAATCTTCTAAAATATTGATGAGTAATAATCAGCTTGGACTATAAATGTATACGAAAGAATTTACAGAGGCGGACAAAAGGATAAAGATACACTAAAACTACATACAGCCTTTAACCCAGACGGCTACCATTGCCAGCTTGTCTGTTGCTAAATATTGCAGTTTTAGCACTAAGTGACATTACACTAGCGGGACCTTAAGTGACAGCTTTATTCCCTTCCTGATATCAGAAGAATGTGAATGGATGTTGTAACCTTTCTGATTGTGCATCTGTGGCAAGGACACATTGTTCAGACTCACTGAGCACCTCTCCTCCAGGGCTCCTGAATGGCAGCACCTCTGATGGATTTTATACCGTAGTTTAACTAAAAGCGGCACAGCCTGTTCCCGGTTCCCTTACATGTATCTATTTCTGTTTTTCAGACGGTGAGATTGTTTACTATCATTATGGGGTGAAAGACTTGGTCACCATTTTGTTTTATATCTGCATTACCCTCATTCTACATGCAGTGGTGCAAGAATACTTTCTTGATGTAAGTTACACAACTGAGGAGCCCAACCTGTCCGTTTTCTCGGCCTGTGTTCGTACGTAACTATATAAAAGATTTAGTTAATTTTAAGCCTTTCACACATTTCTGTTCTTTCTGTTAATCCAGGCTCACCTTTACTGCACACTTTTGATGAAATTCAATAATAAGAGGTGGCAATTGAGTTCTGGACTTGCTAATTTAAATTCTGTGTGTATTTTATGCATGGGCTCCTTCATTGGCTGAGAGTACTCAATTGATGAACTGTTGTATTGGCATCCAGCTCCTATAGCTGTATAAAAACCAGATGCTTCTTGGCCATCAAAAAAATTACACCTTTTATTAAATATATATATGTTTTATTTTCATTTGTATTACTGGTTTTTAACCATTTTTCCTCTATTGCTCACATTTCACTTGATCTGTGAATAAATAATATCAACATGTAGTGATTTCCTCCACCCCACAAACCATCTCGCATCACATGGTTCAGTCTGTCTTTGATTCGGGTACATTTTGGCTTGGACTTCAGAAATTCAGGCAATTCATCCAAATTTGGCCAAATTGCAGTTCAGACTGGAACAAAATCTAGTATTTAATTTTATTTTGAGCTGTGCATGTTTTTATTTTATAGTGTGGGAATATTTATTCAAAACGTAATTACTTGTGTATCCATTTCTGTAGAAAATAAACAGACGTCTTCACCTGTCCAAAGTGAAGCAAAGTAGGTTCAATGAATCTGGCCAGCTGGCGGTATTTCACCTTGTATCCACGGTTTGGTGTCTGTATGTAGCGGGAACAGTAAGTATATAAAACTTGCTTCTTGTTAACATATATATTCAATAGTACAATTGAATGCTTTCTGTTTGGAGTTTTTGTGGGGGTGGGGGAGGTGGTCAAAGACACCGTTATTCTCAAGAGTATAAATGAATAAATACTGTAGCTTTTGGGAATGGCATCTTATTGATAAGAGGTATCTGGCCAAGGCTTGGTTTTGAGCTTAACCCCTTAAGGACCAAACTTCTGGAATAAAAGGGAATCATGACGTGTCACACACGTCATGTGTCCTTAAGGGGTTAAAGAGGGACTACCCTCCAATTACTTACTATAACTAATATAGATTGTTAGTTGTGTTTAAAGAAGTCCATTAAAAAAAAAACATAATTGTTTTGCCTGCTATTGGGGAGCATATAGGTGGGGATACCTCTTTTAAAATTGGATACATCATAAACTTCAAACAGTGGGTATTTAAGGGAAAAACATAAAATACATAATATAGGCATAGGATGGCGCAGTAACACTTTGCAACATGTCTGAGGTAGCCATTTTGTTTTTATAATTGTATTTTTGTGCTATGCTTTTTTATGTATTTATTTATTTTTATTTTTTTTATTTTTCAGGAAGGTTATTTATCCAATCCTAAAACACTATGGGAAAGCTATCCTCATGTTTACCTTCCGTAAGTCTCTTACTTGTGCCTTCTTATTTTGGGTCAGTTTATCATTAACACACCTGGTGGGTACAGTTACAAAGCTCACTGCTTTACATGGCACCTATACTCGTGAAGATCAATAAATAAGGCTACATGGGTATTTTGGTGATGCGTAGACAAAAATAGGTGGTATTTTAGAATTGTATGGCATGGCCACTCCAACTTGCACCCATGGTAACCTAGGAACCTTATGGGAAATATCCGAAACAGGAAGTGAGACATACACAGTGGCTTCTACCTTTTTAGAATTCTAGAAGTGAAAGAATTCCATGCATTCACTGATAACGTCATTATTAATACATTGTTAGTGTCAATGTTATAGGATGTGCTATAAGAGGATGTTAGAGCAATTTTTATATTTTAAATATAAAGCACCATTTACATGATAATATTATTCTGTTTCTAGATTCCAAGTTAAGTTCTTCTACCTGTGTCAACTTGCATACTGGCTGCATGCGCTGCCCGAATTGTACTTCCAGAAAGTGAAAAAGGTGAGTCTGTTGGGAGGTTTTTTAATTGGAGATGAATAATTTAATATGGTTGCAATATATTCCACAGTTCTGTATATTGGGTAAATCAAGTATACAAGTCAAGAGACTGTCTGAGTGACTGTCACTAGAGGTGTTACCAGGCTGCAATATAAACACTGCATTTTATCTGAAAAGGCAGTGTTTACATTGAAAAGGGTGCAGGGACAGACTATATAGACTTCAGAACAACTACATTAAGCTGTAGTGGTTCTGGTGTTTATAGTGTCTTTTTAAGAATTGTATTTGGGACTTTGAAAAACCTGGCTCCTAACTTTTTTTTAGCTAACTCATAGATGTCAACCAAATCACATTGTTTATACTGCCCTAGATTTCAACCAAATCACGTTGTTTATACAGTCCTAGTCTTGCATCTTTGCATGTGACTTGCACAACCTTCCTAAACACCGCTTGTAAAGAGACATCTAATGTTTAAACTTCCTTTATTGCAAATTGTGTTTAATTTAGAATTTCCTATTGCCTGCACTGTTGATAGCTTGCTAGACCTTGCACCTTTTATGTGATTAAAGGTAAGTTAACAGAGCAGCCCGTGGGAGGTGTGGCTATGTATGGCTCCATTTAAAAGAAACCAGTGATTTGACCCCTAAATGGCAGAGACTTGAGCAGTGAGACTTCAAGCTTCATTAATAAAGTTGTTTTGATGTCAACAGCGTTCCTTTAAAAATGCACATTTTGAATATTTTAATTTGGTTTCTCTAATATCCTGGGAAACTCATGAACTTCACAGGGTTATTGACTTAAAGCAAATTTCAGATTTAAGGGCGGAATAGCCAATTGACCTTTAAATTTTGAATTCACTTTGCACTCTCACTTTAGTGAATAACTTTGAAAGAATTTGTGAATTGAAAACCAATTAAATAGTGAGTTGTATTTATAGCCGAGTTGGAAAACACGGTTTCCTAATCGGCTTTTGTGTTGGGCGGTAGGGCCATAAATCCAATGTTAAATGGGAATTGTCGAGGGAGATGGTACTCGGACACAGATCTGTTCGGGAAAGAAAGCAAATACATTTTTATTATTTTATTTTTTTTTTTAATCCCTGAAGTGTTTTTTTTTTTTTTTTTAGTTTTAAAACCACAAAAAAAAAAACAGCTTTCATGACAAAACACAAGCCATGTACATTCTAACAAAGAACAGTATCACAATATTCCTTTAATATAAAATGTTTTTTGAAGATAAATAGCATTCTGTCCAATTTACTTATGTGAAACCTATGGGACTTGCCAGGTGATTTAATTTTATTTATTGCTGCTCAAAGTCTACCTTGTTCGATAAAGCGAGTACAGGCGGTTGTAGGGAGAGGAGACAGTGGAAGGAAAGCCAGGCGGTTGTAGGAGACAGTGGAAGGAAAGCCAGGCGGTTGTAGGAGACAGTGGAAGGAAAGCCAGGCGGTTGTAGGAGACAGTGGAAGGAAAGCCAGGCGGTTGTAGGAGACAGTGGAAGGAAAGCCAGGTGGTTGTAGGGGACAGTGGAAGGAAAGCCAGGCGGTTGTAGGAGACAGTGGAAGGAAAGCCAGGCGGTTGTAGGAGACAGTGGAAGGAAAGCCAGGCGGTTGTAGGAGACAGTGGAAGGAAAGCCAGGCGGTTGTAGGAGACAGTGGAAGGAAAGCCAGGTGGTTGTAGGAGACAGTGGAAGGAAAGCCAGGCGGTTGTAGGAGACAGTGGAAGGAAAGCCAGGCGGTTGTAGGAGACAGTGGAAGGAAAGCCAGGCGGTTGTAGGAGACAGTGGAAGGAAAGCCAGGTGGTTGTAGGAGACAGTGGAAGGAAAGCCAGGTGGTTGTAGGAGACAGTGGAAGGAAAGCCAGGCGGTTGTAGGGAGAGGAGACAGTGGAAGGAAAGCCAGGCGGTTGTAGGAGACAGTGGAAGGAAAGCCAGGCGGTTGTAGGAGACAGTGGAAGGAAAGCCAGGCGGTTGTAGGAGACAGTGGAAGGAAAGCCAGGCGGTTGTAGGAGACAGTGGAAGGAAAGCCAGGCGGTTGTAGGAGACAGTGGAAGGAAAGCCAGGCGGTTGTAGGAGACAGTGGAAGGAAAGCCAGGCGGTTGTAGGAGACAGTGGAAGGAAAGCCAGGCGGTTGTAGGAGACAGTGGAAGGAAAGCCAGGCGGTTGTAGGAGACAGTGGAAGGGAAGCCAGGCGGTTGTAGGAGACAGTGGAAGGAAAGCCAGGCGGTTGTAGGGAGAGGAGACAGTGGAAGGAAAGCCAGGCGGTTGTAGGGAGAGGAGACAGTGGAAGGAAAGCCAGGCGGTTGTAGGAGACAGTGGAAGGAAAGCCAGGCGGTTGTAGGAGACAGTGGAAGGAAAGCCAGGCGGTTGTAGGAGACAGTGGAAGGAAAGCCAGGCGGTTGTAGGAGACAGTGGAAGGAAAGCCAGGCGGTTGTAGGAGACAGTGGAAGGAAAGCCAGGCGGTTGTAGGAGACAGTGGAAGGAAAGCCAGGCGGTTGTAGGAGACAGTGGAAGGAAAGCCAGGCGGTTGTAGGGAGAGGAGACAGTGGAAGGAAAGCCAGGCGGTTGTAGGGAGAGGAGACAGTGGAAGGAAAGCCAGGCGGTTGTAGGGAGAGGAGACAGTGGAAGGAAAGCCAGGCGGTTGTAGGGAGAGGAGACAGTGGAAGGAAAGCCAGGCGGTTGTAGGAGACAGTGGAAGGAAAGCCAGGCGGTTGTAGGAGACAGTGGAAGGAAAGCCAGGCGGTTGTAGGAGACAGTGGAAGGGAAGCCAGGCGGTTGTAGGAGACAGTGGAAGGAAAGCCAGGCGGTTGTAGGGAGAGGAGACAGTGGAAGAAAAGCCAGGCGGTTGTAGGAGACAGTGGAAGGAAAGCCAGGCGGTTGTAGGAGACAGTGGAAGGAAAGCCAGGCGGTTGTAGGAGACAGTGGAAGGAAAGCCAGGCGGTTGTAGGGAGAGGAGACAGTGGAAGGAAAGCCAGGCGGTTGTAGGGAGAGGAGACAGTGGAAGGAAAGCCAGGCGGTTGTAGGGAGAGGAGACAGTGGAAGGAAAGCCAGGCGGTTGTAGGGAGAGGAGACAGTGGAAGGAAAGCCAGGCGGTTGTAGGGAGAGGAGACAGTGGAAGGAAAGCCAGGCGGTTGTAGGGAGAGGAGACAGTGGAAGGAAAGCCAGGCGGTTGTAGGGAGAGGAGACAGTGGAAGGAAAGCCAGGCGGTTGTAGGAGACAGTGGAAGGAAAGCCAGGCGGTTGTAGGGAGAGGAGACAGTGGAAGGAAAGCCAGTTGGCTCTTAAACCTTAAACATAACAGAACTATATACTGACTTGTCTGTCAAACTAAAGAAACACTCTATGCACCATAACTACTACAGCTCATTGCAATTATCAAAACGGCAAGTGAGGTACTTTGTTTTAGATGATGGGAGCGCCATGTTTGTGTGTTTTGTGTTTATTTTTTTATTTTATCAGTTGCTTTGGCATTTTGGTGAAACACCAGTACCTTCAGTATGAGTATTTCAGAAAGCGTTTATATTTCTGATCTACTCAGAAGTGACAGATCTGGTTTAAACGTCCCTTTCCACTCATGGTTTATGTAACCATGTGGAATGATCTGGTAGGACAGAGAAAGTTGTTGGTGTTGATTTTAAATATAACTCTGTCTTCAGCCACCCTTGGCCTCGATTGGGTGTATGACCTTCCAGTGAGGACAGTATCCGGGCAGCCCGTCTGTACCATGTTTGGCGAGTGAGACCACATGGTGGTCTGTAATAAGTGGTTTTATTCTTCCTTGGTGCCGCTTGCGGTAGGAAGTGCATGTATAATTAGAATGTGGTGGCTTTTGGAAAAGCTGTACCGCTTGTCTGGGAATGATATAAACAGTGCGTCTCTGCATCAGATTTAACTGACTATGTGAAAGCAAATGGAACATCTAACTTTGTGAGAATGACTAGGGCCTCTCAACCCAAGACACACAAAGTAAGGTGTGGGGGAGCAGATTTACCAACCAAGTGTTGGTTAGATACAATAACGTCCATTTATTCTTAATTTTCATGATTAAGTATAGTAGTTATCCCTCTATACTCATTATAATTAGTTTTGCATTTTTATTTTTCGAACTTTATGTTGTATCCATCCTCTGTCCACTAGTCTCACTGGGATTCACCGTATCGCTGATACCACAGTTAATTGTGTAGTTTGTGTGGAAGCGTGATTAACTCTGTGCCAAAGAGGGACACACACACACACACACACACACCACACACACACATACAGGAACATACATACATACAGAGAGACACACACACATACAGGCACATACATACAGAGAGACACACACACATACAGGCACATACATACAGAGAGACACATACATACAAACAGACAGACCTTTTGTCTATGTTAAAGGATACCATATGTACCAATATAACTACAGCTTGTGTAGTGGTTATGGTGTTTAGAGTGTCCCTTAAGATCATTCTTAGTTGATTGACTGTCTTACTGGAGAATGCTGTTGTTTAAATATCCTATTGCATTTGGATTTTTGGATTCATTCCTGTATTTCAAAAAAAAGAAAAAAAAAAAAATTAAACTAGCTGAATCAAAATGTCTGATATGTGCTCAGTTTAATGTTGTCCTCTGTCATATTCCCTACGGAGGCCATATCTACATGCTCTGGCAATCATATATGCTTAATTTAACTAGTTGCTGGAAAAAATGTAAAACAAAAAAAAAGTGTGTGTGGTTTAATCTCTTTAAAAACTGAAAAAGACGTGGTGTCATTTTCTGTATAATGTTATGACCAATTTTAAAGTTTAGGGAAGGGTATTTGTCACATGTTTCAGTTATATGAAATATATCACCTTTGACCTTGGTTTGCACAGCTATCCACTTTAAAAGTTTAATCCACAAAATAGCTGCAGTAAATCTGTAATGTCCAGTGGTGGTTATGGTGCATGATCTCTGATTTAGCATAGGCATTTGGATTTGAGAATAATTAATGTGTCCTGGTTTGCATGTCACAGTGCCAAGTAATGTGAGGACAGTTCCAATGGGGAGGGGGGGGATGATGACTCCATATAGCCGCATGAACCCTGGATCGAATAAAATGCCAAATCTTCTACTAGCTGTTCATTTGCTGCAGAGAGATCTCCCTGGCTTTGCCTTCCAAGAGCAGTCTCCATTGAAGTCCATAAAGAACCGCGAATTTGATAACTGCCCTTTATCTCACTGGCCACGATTTGCTTCGAAGGGTGCCAGGTTTTAGCAATGCTTTTCCCTGGTTAGCTTGCAAAATTCTGGGAATGCCATACTACCCTGTTGTACTGGGTCAAGTGAGACAGTGCCAATATGCAACCCACAACTTTCTTTTTTTTTTTTTTTAAAGGAATGCTCCTAAAAGGCAGCACAAATGTGTCGTTAAATGTGCCAACCAATGCAGGGTACATCTACCTGCGCCATTGTACTTCGCCTGGACTCTTAAACTGGCAGGGGGCATAGGTTCTACATACGTGGCGGTTTCATTGCAAATCACTCTTTATTTTGGGAGGGAGTGCAGTACAGTTAGATCTCTAGAACTTGCTCTGCTCGATATATCCCGGAGGTATTGTGTGACCCCGTGAAGTTAAGAGAGTAAGTCAGATCTCTACAGAATTCAATTATTTTAATTTAGTACTAATAATGAATTTGCAGTATCTGTAGACTACACTTGTTCCAGATAATTACACTTTACTTGTACAACCACTAGCAGGGCCATACTGAGAATCTGATGGCATTGAAAAAGAACGCGATGTGCATTTGAGGAAAAACTACAGTTGAACTACTAGTCCCCATGATCCTCAACAAAACTCTGGCCCTAGTGTTATTGGAACTGGAATATTTGAATAGTTTGTTGACAGTATTGATATATAGATTCAATTGAAAGGACCACTATAGGCACCCAGACTACTTTAGCTCAATGAAGTTGTCTGGGTGCCAGGTCACCCTAGTTTTAACCCCGCAGCTGAAAACATAGCAGTTTCAGAGAAACTGCTATGTTTCCCTGAGGGTTAATCCAGCTTCTAGTGGCTGTCTCCCCAACAGCCACTAGAGGTGCTTCCGCGATTTACACCAAGTAAATAGCACTTATTTGACGCTGGACGTCCTCACTGACCTCCAGCCCCAAAAAAATCCCCATAGGAAAGCATTGAGTAATGCTTTCCTATGGGCGGGTTTGAATGCGCATTCGTCGATGGAGAAGGAGAGGTCACCAGTGCCGAGGGAGCCCGGCATGGATTAAGGTAAGCAAATAAATGGTTAATTAACCATTTATTTGCCACGGAACGGGGCGTGACTAGGGCTCTATAGCGTTAGGAATAAATATTTCTAGTCCTAACGCTATAGTGTTCCTTTAATATTGCTGGATAAGCTTTTCAAATAATATAGTATTTTTATGTAAACTATTAAAAAAAATTGTTTTTTAATTATTAAAATGTCAAACAAAATGTCATGTATAAAATGTTTTTACCTCCCCCCCCCCCCCCCAAAAAAACCCCCCTAAATTATTGCCAAATGTAAATATTTTTCAGAATAATAATAAATAATTTTAAAAGGTTTTATCCAAAAATATTACTTATTTTTAAAAGCTCACCTATAGAAAATACCCTTTTCATGAATAAACCACTAAAGGGTTGGTCAGTGCAGCTAGTACCAGCCCTACCCTGGGCTTGAACCCCATTAATACAAATAAACAAAGAGGTAATCCCCGTGAAGGGAAATTAAATGTGATATTGCATATTAAGACACAGGTCTAATGAGCGATGTTAATAAACATAATGGATACAAAGTACCCTGTGGCTCTAAATGCTTTCTGGAAACACTAATGAGGCCACTGGTGATAACCATATACAGTTACTGTTAACAGAATTGAAAGGTTGCCAAGGAGGAGTGAGTTAAAGGGACACTCCAGGCACCCAGACCACTTCTGCCCATTGGAGTGGTCTGAATGCCAACTCCCACTACTCTTAACCCTGCAACTGTAATTATTGCAGTTTTTTTATAAACTACAATAATTACCTTGCAGGGTTAACTCCACCTCTAGTGGCTGTCACTAGAGGGCACTTCCTGCATGATAGCACAGAAAACCTGTGCTAGAGCGTCGCTGGACTTCCTCACGCTTTACTATGGGGAGCTCTAATGCGCGCATTAGGTCTCCCCGGCCGGTGGGTGGGATCAGTCTCGCCCATCGGCTGACGTAATACAGAGGAGGAGCGGCGGCGGAGGAAGAAGCAGTGACGTGGGACATCATCGCTGCCTCTGGTAAGTGACTGAATGGGTTTTCACCCCTTCAGCAACCGGGGATTGAGGGGTGGAAGGGAGAGGGAACCTGCAGTGCCAGGAAAACGGATTGTTTTCCTGGCACTGGAGTTTCCCTTTAATCTCATAGGTAATTGGTGATATAAGAATAGCCTATATAACACTGATTATAATGGAGAGAACACATTATCTACTAAGGCAGTACATTGAGGCCTATGTCAGGAGTTTAGTAATGGATGCTGTGTGTAGCTGAGCATCATGGGAAATGGAGCCGATAAACCTCCACAATGTCCAGTTTGTCCATCACTACACTCTGCCTGTTTAGGAAGCCCTTTAGAAGTTAATGTTTTGTTTTGTTTTTTTCCCAGGAGGAAATTCCACGCCAGTTACAGTATATTGTTCTGTACATCCTTCACATAGCGGGCGCCTACCTACTGAAGTAAGTTACCTCTTTAAAATGTCTATGTTCATTAAATGAAGGAAAGTGACCCATATGTATCTGTACATTGTTATGAAGTATCTATTTATTTAAATCCTGCGACCTGGCGCCTGGGTTTTATCGAGCCCAGACAAAACCAAATCTACAAAAATAAACACCCGCAATGGGATATAGGGTGGTATTGTAACCCACACTGAGAGGTGAGATAATGTTTTGGACTCACAGACATATGTTGCTAGAAGGCATATCACATTTAAAGCGGACGTCGGTGGGGGAGGAGCGTGGGTGGAGCCTGACTCATCGCCGAGGCACATCGTGTCTGAAGGGGTTTTAACCACTTCAGCGATGTGGGATGGGGGGCGGAAGGGAAGGTGGGGACTCCAGGATTCTGCAGTGCCAGGAAAATGGGTTTGTTTTCCTGGCACTGGAGAATCCCTTTTATATAACATAACCCAGGGCTTGACAAATTTGCTTTCAATCAAGGAGCCAGCTAAAAAAAATTAGGAGACCGTTTTTTTTTTTGTTTTGTTTTGTTTTTTTCCAGCGTCAAAAATAAAATTCTTAAGGGGAACCTATCGTCACCAGAAACACTACAGCTTAATTTATTGACTGGTGTCTATAACCTGTTCCTGTAGGTTTTTCAATGTAAGCTTTGCTTTTTCAGAGAAAAGGCAGTGTTTACATTGCTGCCTAGTAACACCTCTAGTGGCAGTCACTCAAATGGCCACTAAAGTGTCTCCTACATTCTGCGGCGGCACTGAACGTTCCCTTAGAGATGCATTGCTTTAATGCTTCACTATGAGGAGATGTTGATTGGTAATTGATGATCTCAGTTATGGAGTCGGGCCAGCTGCGGTGAGACTGGCACCGCGTTGGAAAACAGGTGAGTAAAAACACCATTCCCATGCGATCAGAGGGGGGCTGGTGACCTAAACATACTCACACACACAGACACACACAGACACACACATCCTCTCACACACTCACAAGATATTTATTATTTAATACACACACAAAGAACCATAGATGCGCACACACACAGATACAACAGATGTACACACACAAAAAAAAAAAAAATTTTATTAAGCCACTCTTGTTTCCTTCCTTTTGGGCGCCGGGTAGTGGCTTCCCTGGGGTCCAGTGGGACTGGGCACAGCGGAAAACAGATTGTGGTGCTGGCTGCACCTAAAGGGAGTGGGCTGCTGCTGGTCCAGACTCCTCTCCTCCACCTGTCTCGATATCATGTGCACCGGGAGGAAGTGAAGGGATCTGCATTACTTCCTCCCGGCGCTGAAGCCGCGCAGGGGAACGATTGAGTGGGTGGTTGTGTCTGATACGTGGTGTCCTGCTGTGGCCTTAGCACCGGGAGAAAGTAATTACAGTTCACTTCTTCCCGGTACACCAGCGCACAGAGCGCTACACAGGGATTGAGATAGGAGGAGGGAACGGGCTGACCAATCGCAGATGCCAGGGCACAATTCTTAGTCGCCATGACAACCTGGCACCTGAGCGTTGTCGAGCCCTGACATAACCAGTCAAAAACAAATCTACAAAAATAAACACACGCAATGGGACAGAGAGGTATTGTAATACACACTGAGAGGTGAGATAATGTATTGGAATCACAAACACATGTTGCTAGAAGGCATATCACACTCAAAGTGTATCTTTAAATCTCTTTACTCTTATTACAATATGGAAATACCGGAATACAAATAAGAAGAGGCAAATACATAGAGTAATATTGCCACATATCAAACCATTTTATTACGATTGCACTTACAGGATTCCAAATGACATGGAGCATGTAGAAAATATCTGTTGGCCAGCAGAATCTTCAGGACTTTACTCCAGAGGGGAAGATAAAACTGGGCCTCAAAAAAACAAACTAGCGCCAACACTACATATAACAAATAAAAAGCTTAAAAACATAAAAAGTCTACAAGTAAAAGACAGCCCTACGCGTTTCATCTGATTCCTTCAGACTTCTTCAGGGAAAAAGCTCAGTCTCTCTTCTAAACGCTAAGAATGTTCAGTGAGTTCAGATGCCCCAATAGGGCATATGACACAAATCCCCCCCCCCCCCCCCTCAAAAGGGTTAATTATATGAACTCCCTGTGGTCCACAGTCTTTTCATTTATAACAGCAGCACTTTCAAACCACTTCTCATGAATCTCGTAAAGGTCCAGGTTTTATCAGTGTGCTCGATGAGGCAGCATAGGGAACCTTAACAGGTTATTTACTAAAAAGAGAATTCAAAGTGAATTTCAAATTTAAGGCCAAAATAGATGAACTGGAAACGTGCTTCCAGTTTGACTACTCTGGCCTGAAGTTGGAAATTCTCTCTAGTAAATGGCACTGTACATGCTGAATCACTAAGAGTGCATAAAGGCTGGTTTATCTTATACACTGATTATTCTGTATCAGAGAGTGGAAATATTGTGTATGCAGGCTCCATTAAATGGCATTTTGCCATTTTTGTTTGACGGTTCCTTTTGAGGCAATCTGAATCTTAATTTTTTTTATTTTATTTTCTCCCCAGTTTAACACGACTAGGCCTCATATTGCTTCTCCTGCAGTCCGTGGCAGAGTTTCTATTCCACATTGCTCGCCTGTTTTATTTCACGGACGAAAACAACCAAAAATTGTAAGTATCGTCTGTGTAATGTGATGATTGACCTGTGACTATGCTACTGTGGTGCTAGCATTGAGACTAACGAGTTCTGTAGGCCTCCCAGATATTGTGTGCGCACCCTAATCCCCTCGATATGGCATGTCCAAGCCTTCATTAAGTTAGTAGATTGTTCTTACAAAGAGTATAACCGCTGTTGTCAGAAATACACACGTTCAACAAACTTTCTGGTATATAAGCGCTTCAATTATTGACTGCCATCTTCACTGTCTTCCATTGCACAATGGGGGAGAGGTGAGCCCCAGTCATTATCTGCCCTCACTTTGTATCTTTAACAATAGCCTGTGTTTGGTGTGCAAGAAGGTGGTGTGACACATCAGGCTAGCAAAGATGTCCATATTTGCAGGGAAAGAATGATAGCTTGTTTAAACTTTTTTTTTTTTTTTTTTTTTTTTTAATCTGGATTAAAAAGTTACTCCAATATCATGACCACTTCATTACTTTGATTAATTTTAAACTGTTGTGTCGACAGATAAAGGTTTAGAGAGACCAAGAGAAACCAATGCATAAAATATAAATGCTATTAAATAAGAGCAGTGCATCTTTCGTTCCTGGCAGGACTTTGGTTGTCTTCCTTTGCATCAGAACGTTACCGCACTTGTTTTAACCAACCAGTAGGTAACCAGAAGCATATGTAGGAAGACTTTAGTCCCTTGAAGAGGATTGGGTTTCCCCAAGTGGTTGTACCACAATGTGTGTTGTGTTTTTTTTTTTGTGAGAAGGGTCTTACTACTTTTTTTTTTTTTTGTGAGAAGGGTACTACTTGCCATAAACCATAGCTATGCAGTTGTAACTCCTGTGCCATGACGACCTCTACGGTGCTATCTGTGGGCCTGGAATCATGCCAGGGAAACGTATCTGTGATTTGGGGCATAGTTCTGTAACTTAACAAGAAAATCTGCTGTTAGGCCTGTATGTCAATAATACTAAGGACAGCTAAGCTTTAAATACCTGAGACACCCCTATTCAGTGTAAGGAGAAAAGTATGTAAATTTAAGCAACATGGTCAGTGTTGCGGACATCTTAATTATGTTGGCTGCCTTGCTCCTTTCAATAATCTTAATTGAAGCGTTACGATCTCTTTAGGTTGCTCTTGTATCGGTCAGCAGATGTCCTAACATAGTGACTGATCTGATGTACAGATTGGCAGGTAACGTCTAGCTTTCTTTACAGATTTAACGCATGGGCTGTTGTCTTTGTGGTCACGCGGCTCTTCACTCTGACCCTGTCGGTTCTGACCATTGGGTTTGGCCTTGCCAGAGCAGAAGTCCACACATTTAATCCAGACAAAGGAAACTTCAACACACTACTTTTTAGGTAAGGCTGCGTTGTAAAAAGGGATACGTTTCAGATTCTACTAATTAATTTACAACTGTCATCTCAGCATGTTTATCCTGGAAAGGAACCTCTGCAACTGGACGGGATATGGACGTTAACATGTTGATGCATTTGTTTCGCTCGTTGATCGCTGTACGATCTTATTGTGTTGGCCATCGGTTTTACCAATCGCATCTCATTGTTTTCCAATAATGGTTAGAGGTTTGTCTGCTCGACTCTCCATTTTACTCAATTTTTTTGTTTTTGTCAACCTACATATTCGAGGTTGTGTGATAACTTGAATGGAAAATGGGTAAGTCTTTCTGCTCAAACATTGGAGTCTATCTTTCATAGATTCACTTGTTTATTGATGGTAACAGTGTCCAGCACCTTATAGAACTGATTACCTCAAACCGTGACGGACATAACTCAATGATTTTTGAGTGCTGCACGGATTATAGGTGCAAACTAGACGGTTGTCATCCCCTCCCATTGGAATTGAAACACAGAACATTTACAGTATAAACCTGGTTCATAGCTGTCCCGAAGAAGACTTAAAGGGACATTCTAATCACCAAACAACTTTAGCTTAATGAAACAGTTTGTGTGTGTATAGTTCATGCCCCTGAAGTCTCCATGCTCAATTTTCTGCCATTTAGGAGTTAAAGCACTTTAATTTCTGTTGATGCAGCCCTAGGCACACCTCCACTATCTGTGACTCACACAGGCCTCCCCCCCCCCCTCCCCCCCGTGAAAAAATGGTGTTGTTTTCAATCAGATCTTACAACACAGTGTGTGATCTGAAGATCATTTCTCCTCCTCTACTAATTGAAATTTAATCACATACAGGAGGCTCTAGCAGGAAATCAGCAGAGCAAGACATACAAAATTCTAACGTGAACACAACATACAACCAGCTGAGCTAAAACCTTGAGACAATTTTCCAGGAAGTGTGTAGGGAGACTGTGTGAGTCACAGCCAGATGAGGTGTGACTGGTGCTGCTGCATAAAGTGATTTAACTCCTAAATGTCTTAAATTGAGTAGAGTAACTCCTGGGGCATTATCTATACACCCAAACCACTTTGTAATGCTGAAGTTGTTTTGGTGCTTAGTGTTCCTTTTAGTACGTACTGGTCACAAAATTAAATTCTATAGAAGTTGCAGCATTTATGGAACTCGTTGAACCATGTGTGCATTATTCCATTACTGTGTTCTTTCCTCTGTAGGATGTTTGTGCTGCTTTTGATGTGTATCTCCCAAACATGGATGATGTGGCGGTTTATCCACTTTCAACTGCGACGCTGGCGAGAAGAACAAGCCACCAAGAAGAAGGCTGCAGTAGCTGTTACGGCAAAACCGCAACCCAAGGTCCTAAAAAGGGAATCTGGTAAGCCATGTACCTGCGGGCTCTCTTTAAATTTTGTTTTCAGTAAAATTCACAAAAAAAAACATGCTGTTAATATCTCTCTATTTAAATATGTTCTATCAATATATGTGTCTTCCTTCCAGGCTTTCATGAAAATGGAGTAGTAAAAGCAGAGAACGGATCTACTCCTCGGCCGAAGAAGCTAAAGTCTCCATAAATGGAAAGCCCTGTGTGGCCGAGGGGATCCGAGCCTGGGACTTACTCTGTGCTCCTCATTTTTGCCACCAGCGTGCCTCTATGATCCAGTAAACAAGTGCCTTTCTGAGTCCTCACTAGAGACTATTAGTATCTTAACAAAAAGAACATACAAATTGCCGAACTTGCCTTTTGATCCAGTCCTGGTACATTCAAGCCTCGGAAATGTACATTCCATTTTTTTATTTGTTGACTGAATTTTTTATTTTTTTGGTCAGTAACTTTTCCAAAGCCAGCTACACCATCAACTGATAATTCAGGAGCACTACCTCCTCTCTGTGTTTTTTATTTTTATTTTTTAAACCTGCATAGCGACATTGTTGTGCAATAAGAAGGACAATGCCTGTGCAGACAACAGTTTTGGCCTCACTGGAGGGCTCCAGCATGTGAACGTTTGACATAAGCTCTGTCAATGTGGCGCTGTTTGAAAGGGACTTTTTGATTGGTTACTGTTCCTTTTATTGGTTGCCAATTGAGATAAGCATGTCCTATTTTTTATTTTTTTTGTTTACAAAGTATATACAATATGTCTAGTTGTTAAGTATTTTATATTCCTCAGTACCCTAGTTTTGAATTTTGCACAGACTAAAACATTTTTATTTTTTGTTTCTTCTTTATTGCGAAACACACCTCTCCTACCCAATCCCCGTGACCTTTTCTGGGATCATGTTAAATATTCTTTCATGGGAATTGTTACCTTCAGTAACCCTTTAAGTGCTGTGTGTGACCATGCGTCACTCCGTTTAACTGTTCTACTGCTAAGGGGAAAGTTAACAAATGAGCCTTTGTCAAAAGATTAGTCAAGATCTTGTGCGATTTTGTAAATGTCAGATTTATTCAAGGTTATTGTACAATTTGTTTTTTTTAGGTCCTCTTCGTTTTTTGGATTGTATTTTTTTTTTTTACAAATTTTTGACAAACCTAGGACTTAATGGAAATAAAGCCAACCTTGACTAAATATATACATATATATATATATATTTTTATTTTATTTTTTTTCTTCTGAAAACGAATGTGAATTCTGCCAAATGTTAACTGCCGTTGCTGTGTCTGGTCCGAAGCGGCAAGGGATCCAAAGTTCACGAGGTGTTGCCATGATTCTATACATTTCTGCCGTCTCCGGCGTGGTTCTATTCAAGGTCAATGACATCAGAGTTACGCCTGGAATTATTTCTGTAGTCACATTTTTTATACGGTTGTCTATGAATTTGGATAAAGATGGTTTGATTTTGAAATTCCGTTTTAATTGATGCCATTAAAAGGAACGATTTTTCAGTAAAAAAAAAAAAAAAATTAAAATAGCAAAGCAGCCTTTATTGTTGAAGATTGATGGTGGGACACAGTTTTGGTATCAAATGTTTACCTTTTCTTTCTATGACGAAGTTCCGTCTCATTCAAAATGGCTTTTTGTGTCCCCAAATATAATAGTTTTTAGAATGTAAACATTTTATTGAGGTTTTGAGAGAAAATTACATGATTGATGAAATACTAAATGGTCTGTTTCTCAAATCTAAAAACCCAAGATATCATCCCAGGCTTTGTGTGTTTTTATTTTTGTGATCGTTTGAGAAGGTTTGTGCATCATTAAGTCTGATAAAAAAAAAAAAATGCATTCTACATTTACAACCTTACATTCCAGCAAAGACCGACATGATGCATAAAACGACAGCTTAATTGTATTACTCTGCAATCAAAATCTGAAACAGATTTTGGGTTTAAAGATGTCATAGTGGAGATTATAGAGACACATTCAAATTGTACTTAACCCCTTAAGGACCAAACTTCTGGAATAAAAGGGAATAATGACATGTCACACATGTCATGTGTCCTTAAGGGGTTAAAGGGACACACTACTGCCAAAGTCAACATTGAAATCATTGTCTAGTAAATAAGCCCCCAATAAAAGTATGGTGCATTTATTGATCATTTTTTTTTTTTCATTGGCTTTAGATCTAAAAAACAGTTTGCAAAAGCTACAGATATCTTGTCTGCAGCCTTTGTAATCCCTCCCATTTTAACCCCGCCTAGCCTTTCTTTGCCTGTCCAATCACAGACATCCCAATACCTGCTCTTTCCAAAGCAGGTGCTCTGGGCAATTTGCTGCCTCTTGTGTTTAGCTACGCTGAGGCAACCAAACCAGGAAGTAAAAGGACTGGTTGTTTGATTCACAGTCAGGGGGGTGTAACCATATTGATTTATAAAAATGCTAATTTCTATTGAAAAATACAGGTCACACTCTTCACACGTAAAGTACTTTAACAAGCTAAACTGTTCTTGGAGTCTGGAGTCCCTTTAAAGGGACACTGTAGGCATTGAGACCACTACAGCTCATTGAGGTGGTCTGGGTGCTGTGTCCCTTTTGCACCTGGTGCTGCAATGCTACATTGCTGCACGAAGTCTGCCCTCAGTGCGTGTCTGCCAGACAGCCACTGAGGGTTTTCGGAATCCAAACTGACTTTTGGTCCGTTATCGGACGCTGGACGTCCTCGCGTTCTGCATGAGGACTTCCAGCGTCAGATTTTTCCCCATAGGAAAGCATTGATTCAGTGCTTTTCTGTGGGGAGGTGTAATGCGCGATCAGCATTTGCTGCGCATGCGCATTAGACCCCGCTCGTCGCAGGACAGAGGAAGGGTGGAGCTTTGCCCCAGCGCCGAGGGATATCGGCGCTGGGTTACGGTAAGTAAATAAGGGTTTTTAACCCTTTATTTACCGGGTAGGAGGGAGGCAGAGGAATCGGTAGTGCCAGGAATACAGCTTTGTATTCCTGGGACAACAGTATCCCTTTGAAGATCCACAATACTTTCATTCCATTCAATGGAGCATATCTGGACCGAACTATTACATGGTTCGTGCTATGTTCCACTTCCTACCCTTGATATCAGCTGTACTTGGCATGGAACATTTTACAGCAATTCCGTCTTGATGCACTTTTACCGTTCAGTTGTACCAATTTTTAACAGTAAACCGAATATCATGACATTTTTGTATATTACTGGGTACAAGTTATGGTGTAAGAATAGGAGTGAATTGCCTTTAGTGATGCGTACTACTTAGACATTTACTTACCAACAATGTGTGAATAATGGAATGTTAAACTTCTTTTCTTCAACAGTAATGAAAGATATTTATAGATCTTTAAATTTTTCCACGTAGCATGTTAATGTATTATCAGGACTTGATTCTTCTAAACTTATTTTGAAACTGATTGAGAGGTTATAAGATCCCTTTAACAAGGAGAGGAGTTACAACGTTTAGGGCCAAGTTGGGGAGGCGGGAAGCAAAAAAAAAAAAACTGCTGGGTTGTAAGTGGAATTGAGCAGTAGATATTTGTTCATAGAAAAGGACTTAACATAAAGTAATAAAACATCCTATTTGGGTTTTGTTTTTTAAGGGTAAATACTCCTGTCCCAATATCCTACCTTACAATCTGTGCATCACAGAGTTCCCCAGCAATAAACCGGAGTAAAACAGAAATGAAAGTTTATTTGTTTTTTTTTGTTTTTTTTTTTTATTTGTTTGCTTTGTTTCTGTTTGTAAACTATATTATTCTATTTTGAAGTCCCTTTTAAAAAATGTCCGTATGTCCTGGCCCCTAGTTATTCTTCCATAAACAAGTAGCCATGTATGGCTAATGAAATGCTGGTAGGCCTGAGCTGTCCCTTTAAATCTATTGAGTGCCATTCAGCTGGACTTTGTTTTGCTTGTTAGTTCTGAGCTATTATTAAGCAAAAACTGCTGATTTGCTTAAGGAGGAAAAGTGAGTCATATTTAACCAGTTTATGTAGTTGTTGAGATGTTCCTGCTTTCGCCCAGTTCCCAGTGCATATCCGTTATTTTATGCTTTGTGTGTGAATATTCAATTGTTTGGGATCAGCAGTCTGTAGAAACATTATTCAGTGTTTTTTTGATCAATCTATCATAACCCATGAAAACGTGGTAGATTTAACCATTTTGTGCCCAAGATACTGTTTAGCATATTTACGGTTACACTTTTTATCGAATTGCTATGCATTCAGCCTATGACCTGGGTGATTGATTACTTAATTGGACTCAGTGGGGTTAAATATAAGAGTTATGTGAAAAATCTACTTCTGTTCTAATAAGACCTTTTTGGATTTTTTTCCCTTTTTGCAGCTGGTCTTAATTTTTCATCCTAGCCATCAAGCATTAATGTCACAATTTAATTAAAATCAAAGAAACACTATAGTGTATGGATTGCAAACATGTATTCCTGAAGTGGCTGTTTACTAGGTTGCTGACCCACCTCCGATCTCCGTAAAAAGACTATTTACTCACCTTATGTCCCACGCTGCACCGGTCTTGCCACAGCTGGCTCCGCCTCTGTGGCTGAGATGATCAATCTTGATGATCTCAGCCAATCCAATGCAGATGAATTGAATCAATGCAACTCTATGGGGAACATTTAGCTCTTCCATGCAGAGCGTGGATACTCTGAACGCCAGTGTTACACATTGTACTATTGGAAGCACCTCTAGTGGCTGTCTCCATTGCTGCCTAGTAGCAGTCAAACCCTGCAGTTTCTCTGAAAAGGCAGCGTTTACAGTGAACTGCCTACAAGCGTAGTGGTTCTGGAGACTAGAGTGTCTTTTTAACTTTAAAAAAAAAGACATAAAAGTGTTACTGTCATTTACATCAATGCTATAATGTTGTTATGGTGTCATAGCACAGTTTGTAATTACTGCAGCAACTGGTCCCCTGTTCTTAACTTTAATTATCTTCCTTTATGGTGCTGGATTATCTCCCTACCTGGTGTCCTCTTCAGTAGTCGGCAGTAATATGTTGTCATTGCCGTCTTAACCCCTCCCCACCCCCCCCCACCCCCACGCCATGTCTCCCAAGATTGGAGTCGTTTGATGCGACGGCTGGGAAAATTATAGCACTGCTTTTTATTAAGTTTTGTCAAGGGTTAAGAAAATACATAAGGCAATTTAAATACATTAGGCATTTTAGGAAAAATGAAAGCGAAAAGAAGTTTAAAAAAAAAAAATGAGACCTGCATGTGTGTTTGATGTGACTGAATGCAGTCCTTTTACTTAAAAAGTAGCTCAATCTAGCACAGCCCCTTTTGAAAACTGCTGCGCTATAGAACATTTCAAATCTTCCATATTTTGTGTGGTTCACACAAAATATGGAAGACTTGAAATGTACAGGGTTCCTGTTTAGCTACAAATATTCAGTTTCATTTTTATTAGGTACAAAACAAACTATCTATAAATCCTGGACAGAACACATTAAACTGGCCTAACCATAAAATGAAATAATGGTGGACAGAAAAAGAGTTAATAACTGTTTAAAGAAATCAATACGTACAATAAAAATTGTAAAAGCTGTTTTTCACCCATTCCAGACAGACACTTTTACAAGGCTGTTAATGCAGAGGTTTGGAATTTTTATTTTAAAACCACGGCAAGAATAATTGTAGAATCTTCTCTACAGTTGGTCCCAGCATAAAAGCCTTTCATCATCATGTTGACCTGGTTGGTTTCTTGATGTACTGTGAGGCTGAGTAAAGAAGACAAATATATATATTTTTTAATCAATTACAATGTAATTTTCAGCTTCAGCACGTGTACATGTAGCCCATTTTTTTTATTGGGGTGAAGGCAAAGGAGGATGGTTACCAACACCCATTCCTCACCAAACCCACCTTTTCAATATCCCGCACATTTTGTCTTGGAACTAAAAACTGGACTCTAGATCTGTTTTGAGTTTTATATACCGGAGACGGGGTTTAGTGAACACTACGCATTATTCACTATATGTGTAATTATGGAGAACTGAAAAAAAGAGAGCACGTATCTTATGCAAAAACAAATAGTTTGAAAAAGAGCAAAGTAAAGGAATTTCCCCATTCTCACCCAAAACAAAAGATTTTTTTCCTTTCAGTTCTCTGGAATCTGTGTAGTGATGTGAAATTGCTCAGATTAACTTTGCTGTGAACTTTGCTATTTTTATATTTATTCATTAAAGGTTTCTAAACCGAACCATGTCTCCTCAGCACATCCGAGATTTATCACATCCTCTTTTTTAATGAGTCACGTTGGGTACTTTTGAGAGTTCAAAGGACAATGATAGCAGCACATACTCTCCTTTGCAAACATTTTCCAATCTGCACCCATTTTTCACTGAGTTCTTTCCTGTTGTCCTTTTACAGGTGCCCAATCACAATCTACTCTGGGTTTTAGCTTCTCACCATTGGTTGTAAATGGCTGAGAAGCAGATTCAGATGGGTTCACAGTCCAATTTATGTGAGTTTGTCTCTTCTGATTTTTATCTGTGAATTGGCATTGAATTAATATATTCATAAAATTTTTTAAATTAAATTGACCCACTTCTCCCTAGCACACTACATATCTGTGTAATTTAAAAAAAAAAAAAAACATCCTGGTTTTGCTACATCCTGTTTTCCAGTTCACTCAGCTGCCATATGCGCGTTGGATGTGGAAGACCGTACCAGGTCCATTTAATGTCCATTCTGCTCTCGAACCAGCAATTCCATCTCACTCATTGCATACTAGTTTTAGCAGGGAGTCCTATGAATACTGGTATTCTAATGGAATCTTTCTGGAGTTCTTAATAAAATCTCCAGACATTAGAATATCCAAAGTCATTTTTATTTCATTTAATCCACTATCACACAAATATCTAGAAGCAATCACTTCGGTCTGCCGTGTTAACATTTTTGAAAAAGATTTGCTGTTAATCATTCAATATTTATTTTATTATGAAAGTGGGGGTAGGACATAAATATTCTTTACTTGAATAATGAGATGGTGTGGATATGAGAACGGTCTTCTGTTAACATGGTATTAATCAGTATGTCTACTGTTCTGGTGTTTAACCCCTTAAGGACACATGACATGTGTGACATGTCATGATTCCCTTTTATTCCAGAAGTTTGGTCCTTAAGGGGTTAATAGAGCTTTTTTTGGTGTAAATTATATATTGTATGTATATTTTTGTTTTTAAATTCTATTCTAGAGCATTTAAAGGAACAATTATATATTTTGGGCATGATTCCAACCAATCTGTTTAGGTATAAGGTAGCCCTCAAACATGTAGCATACACAACTTTTTTTTTTTTTCTTCTGCAAGTATAATGAAGGCTAATTTAGTGTTGTGCACAGTTAACCGAAAAGAGGAGATTAAATGAAGTGCACCTGGTGGCATCCAAAAGCTGACCCTCTTGCAATAGTTTGTCAGGTTTAGGGAGTCTTTAAATTAGAGTAGCACGGGGGCTAAATACTCCCTTGTGCGTCTCCTCCTTGTCCAACTTAATGCCTCCCAACATTTCAAATGGACAAAGAGGGACACTTTAGTTTTAGTGGTGTGAGTGGGGATGGGGCCAAGGGCAGGGCTGTTCTGAGACATTTTAGGTGGCTTAGTAATAATAGTGAGTAAAATGTAATCTTGATCAAGAACAATGTATCTTCTTTACACAGACTGATTTCCAAACACATTTATTATACTTTAAAGACACATTACTGGCAGTATTAGTGGTGTGGAGCTGTGTTATACACTCACACACTAACAATATGAAGCTCCTGGGACGGGATTTAAACCTAAAGACACTTTGAAGCTACGCAACTGTACACCTTTAGAACAATCCTCAGAACCCACAAAGAGGCCAAGATTTAAATGGATTCTTTAGTGTAAGGAATAAAAAGTTGCATTCCTTACAGTATAGAGCAGTGTTTCCCAACCCAGTCCTCAAGGCACACCTACCAGTCCAGGATTTAGGGGTGACCCAGTTGTGTCTAAGGTGTTTTTTCTTTTTTATCTAAAAACACCTTAGACAAAACTGAGTAATCCTTAAATCCTGGACTGGTAGGTGTGCCTTGAGGACTGGGTTAGGAAACACTGGTATAGAGCCTTCTGCACCCAAGCATTTAGGCGACCTGGAGTGAGGTATACTCCCGGAAAAGCCATTAGAACCAGAATGCCCAAAGGGTAGATCCCTAGATGTAGAACTACACCTCCCATTATGCTTTGCATGCCTTTAGCAAGCTGTAATTTTACAATATTCTGGGGATCTACCTTTTGGGCACCCCTGCACTAGAGGCTGTCTTAGAACTGTAACCTAAACATTGCAGTTTCTCTAAAACCGCCATGTTTTACATTGAAGGACTAAAGGGGGACAGGGACCCTGCACCCAGACCACTTCAATTAGATAAATTGGTTTGGGTGCTTATAGAGTCCATTTAATGCCATCCCTTCTTTAGCAGAGATGATGTTATCACTAGGTCAGTCATTGTTATGGAGATACCTGGGAGCTAGTTGGAATATTAATAAATCCTGGCTCCTGATGTCCCTGGTATAGATCAGTAGTTTACACCAGGAACATTCTAAAGCAGGAACCAATACTGTTATATAAACCGTCATTACTAGTTTCTTTAAGAATAATTACTGAGGAACATTTATTAATCCAGCAGATTAATTCACTGAACCATGAATTGCTGGGGATTCACTGGGAACTTACAATTTTACACTAAAATAACCAAGCTGGAACAAAAACTGAATTAGAAATGTTGGCTTTTTCAGCTCGTACTTTGGAATTTCCTGGTCAGTATTTGGCAATCATCAGTTAAAATAAATAACTCTGCGGGTCTTCAATCAGTCTCAGGATTCATGGAGCTTCAGCCAGTTAGTGATCTAATGATGTTCTATAGCCGATGTCTACCTTCTCACAAATAGCTTCCCACTCCCTGTCTTTATCCAACCAAGATTCTTCCATTTTATGTTTGTATCTACTCTTAAATTGAACTTTATACAAATGTCCCAGCTATAAAACATTTTATGCTGTGATGTGCAAAAGATGTACCTATGCATTTCACAAAACCCAGGGAGAGGAGTGTGACGGGTTAAAAATGTCAATATATCAGAGGGGATTAGGCTTAGCTCATCAGGATATTTTTCATTTTTTATTTAACAGTTGTCACTTGTGCTAGGAAGATACTTCTCGTCTGATTGGCTGCTCATTTGTACTCATCCCACAGAAGTTCTTGTGTGCCTTGGTTGTGCTACATTTTTGGAATGTTAAAATAGATGTGTACATGTAAAAGGCCTCGCTATATCCGCTAGATATTCACCCTTTTTATTTCAGTCCCTGTGACAGCAGCATTGTTTCCAGCTGCCTCGGACATTGCTCACACTGGGATTTAGTCACAGCGGACACATGCCAAGACTTTCTAAAGTAGTCTGTATGTCCCTGACTGCTGCTATGATTCACTCCATAAGTATGATTGCATTTCCAATTTAAGGTCCAAGCCACGTCAGCTTGAATGATGCTGAACATCTTAAGTGAATCTCTTCTGCAGAATCTGAGTCTGTTCTCATCTGAGACTTGCTTTCTCTCTGTGTAACATACATGCAACAAATCATCTTCGAAAATCGGAATCCACTGGATGATATAGGGAGGGTCCATTTACTTCCAGAGTAGGGGTGACCAATGTGTTGTGGAACCACAACGTCCATCATATTTTGCCAGCATAAAGGCCTGAAAAGCAATGTGGAAGTTGTGGGTTTTTCAACAGCTAGGGGGGCTACTTTTGCTATAGTCGAACTGGAGATTTTTTTTTTTTTCCAAATCAGCTATTTTTTGCCTACATTTTGCAAATGCATTTATTTATTTATTTTTTTTATTAAAGGACCACTATAGTGCCAGGAAAACATACTCGTTTTCCTGGCACTATAGTGCCCTGAGGGTGCCCCCACCCTTAGGGACCCCCTCCTGCCGGGCTCTGGAGAGAGGAAGGGGTTAAAATCTTACCGTTCTCCAGCGCCGGGCGGGGAGCTTTCCTCCTCCTCTCCTCCTTCCTCACGACGTCATCGGCTGAATGCGCATGCACGGCAGGAGCCACGCGCACATTCAACCGGTCGCATAGGAAAGCATTTACAATGCTTTCCTATGGACGCTGGCGTGTTCTCACTGTGATTTTCACAGTGAGAAGCACGCAAGCGCCTCTAGCGGCTGTCAATGAGTCGGCCACTAGAGGCTCTGGAGGCATAGCAGTTTCTCTGAAAAAAAAAGGGTTAACCCTTGCTGGACCTGACACCCAGACCACTTCATTAAGCTGAAGTGGTCTGGGTGCCTATAGTGGTCCTTTAAATGAGCTCCACAGCAATATAACTCCAGTAGTGTCTTTAAACTACAATAAATGTGTTTAGAAATCAGTCTGTGTAAATAAAATCCATTGTCCGTGTTCTAAATTACATTTTTATTTGCAGAAATTGCAGAAATTGTTATTAGTAAGTCACCTGAATTTTCTCAGAACACCCCCGCACCTGACTGCTATAACTGGCTGCTTCCTGTTCACTCAAAGAATATCTCTCTATGTCTATTTAAAGTAGTTTTATAAGCGGATATATTGCGATTTTCTATTCTGTGCTATTGTTCTCTTGTCTAACAGGTCCTACAGCATCATACCCAGTCTTGTCCCTTCTGATGCTGATTTGTAAAGTCTTGGGGATTTACGACTAAACTTTGACTTGTAGCAAATTAAAGTCCGAACTACAAAATTCAGGCTAAAAATAGTCGAGGTGTGACTATAGCTGAATTGAAGATTTCTCCAGATCAGTTGTGCATGGTAACAGAAATTATATGACTATATATCCTTTTTTGTTCCTTGCCCATCTACAGGTGGTACTAAGCCTGGTCTCTATATTGCTAAGGGGCTTCTTATCTGTCGAGAGGCTATTCACGAATGTGTATAAACAAGTCTGCATAACTACGTTCTTGCTAATGATTTTGTATCTCGGTGTATTTTTTTAATACTAAGCCACTGCTTCATTTAATGCATTAGTTTACCAGTAGGCTATGGCTTGTTTTTCTGACAATAAAATGTCAGTATTAACTAAAGTAATTACAATTATTGTAATATTCACATAGTTGCGTCCACACGCAACTATGTTAATATTATCAACAATCAAATTATCTGACCCCTGATCAATCAAGCTGTTGCAAAACTAGTCACTTAAGACTGTATTTTTATGTATATGCTACTATCCCTTTAAAGACTGTGAGAACCAGCTAATAACTGTATTTGTGTATTGCGCGAACGAGAGCATTCGTATGCTGGCGGCAAGAAAGCCACCAACATTCATACAGTAGTTTCACGAACAGTGAATTTCAACACTGTTCGTGGAACGAACTAACTACCGAATGGGAGACCACACACAAGAGGTCGTGTGGCTCCCATTAAATATTGCAACAATGTTTCCTTCAGTAATTATCGAGATTCAGGGTGGCTGCCATTCGGCTACCGACCACGCGGCGGTCAGCCATCTTGGGTCCTTTGTTAGCCCAGCGGTATTTGGTCGTTGAGCGCCTGGAACTAAAATCGTCTACTCGACGGCACAAATACCGCTGGACTTCCAGGCCGTTCGGGAGCACCGGCCCTTCGGTAGTTTGTTCCCCTATTTGCAGTTGGTATTTTGAATATGAATGTGAAATAATATGTAGTTCGTACGGTGTTCGGTTAGTTATGCTGGGATCTGAGCGGTACTTTCACGAAATGCGTGCTCAGACCCCAGCTATCAACCGAACGTTCATTCGTTAATATAAGGTGAATAATGTAAAAGTTATATATTTTTATGTGAAATGTCGGTTCTGCTGCACGGAGGGATAATCTACTTAACTGGATATTCCAGTTGGAGTATCCCTCTCGTCCAGCAGTGCATGATGGGAGAAATGTCCAGGTTGTTAAGTTCCCCATGTAGTCCCCTACTGTTCAACCCCTGTAATGTCAGTAGGGAAACCCCTTGCATGGGGAATCCCATAAATACTGTGACCTGTGATTAAAATCTCAGTTGACTCCCAGCCTATGTGTCGTCTAGTTCTTGGGAAGGAAGGATTTATACAACGCTACCGGGATTATTGTATGCTGTACTTATTTGCCTGGATTATTTTATGCTGTTCCTGTTACCCAGCGGAGATACCGTGAATCATACTACCTCTCCACTACAATTTAGCCGAACGGCGGCCACCCTGAATCTCGATAATTACTGAAAGAAACATAATTACTGAAGCAATATAATTACTGAAGCAATATTTAATGGGAGCCACACGACCTCTTGTGTGTGGTCTCCCATTCGGTAGTAAGTTCATTTCACGAACAGTGTTGAAATTCACTGTTCGTGAAACTACTGTATGAATGTTGGTGGCTTTCTTGCCGCCAGCATATGAATGCTCTCGTTCGCGCAATACACATATACAGTTATTAGCTGGTTCTCACAGTCTTTAAAGGGATAGTAGCATATACATAAAAATACAGTCTTAAGAAGCTAGTTTTGCCACACAAGCAATTGGCATGGAACAAGGAGACTTAACTGAAGCTATTTTCCTTGATTTTGCCAAGGCCTTTGACACAGTGGACCATGGCATTCTTTTGCAAAAGCTTAAAAACTCAGGCATTGGTGATCGTCCGCTAAGCTGGTTTTGAACATATGTTTCAGACGGATTGCAATATGTGGCCATTTCCGATAGCGCCTCCCTCCCTCTTGCAGTCAGGTGTGGTGTTCCCCATGGCTCCATACTTGGCCCCCTGCTATTCACATTATTTAAAAATGATCTGCCTATCGTATGCAAATCCTCAACTGTTCACATGTATACAGACGACACTGTAATCTACGCTAGTAAACCCAAGCTACCGCAGCTTGAGGCTGTGCTCCAAAACCAATTCACAGAGGTAGAAAAGTGGATAGCGGATAACAAACTCTTCCTAAACACTGACAAAACTGTTACAATGATCTTTGGAACTGTGCCTAAATTACGTAAACTACAAACTCAACAACTATGTATCAGAACAAATTCAAATAGCACACTGACGCAGTCTGTTCTTTTAAATATCTAGGTATGTTGCTAGACCCCAATCTATTCTTTGGCCTTCACATTGAAAAAATCTCTTCAAAACTAGGTGCCCTGTACAGAAACAAATCCTGCCAAAGCCCTACAGTAAGGAAACCGATAGTGCAACAAATGCTAATGCCGGTCATTGATTATGGGGATGTCGTTTATTCACCCGCACCGCAAACCCACCTTAATAAACTCAATACGTTATATAATTCATTCTGCTGCTTTGTACTAGAATGAAATTACTTGACCCACCACTGTGACATGTTAAACGAGCTAAACTGTCTGTCGCTGGAATCCCGACGCACTCTTCATATTTCCAGCCTTGTGCATAAGAGCATTTCTGGGAAGCTCCCACCCTACCTGAGTAGAATGCTCTCCCCGGCTATTCCCACCGCCTATAACCTCTGATCCAGTGCTAGCACGATATTTAGCATACCGCAATACAAAAAGAATGTCTCAACTCTCATTTTCCTACAGAGCACCGCAATTATGGAAAACCTCAGGGACACATTCAGATCTTCATTCAATCTAAAATCATTTAAGAGATCTATGGCAACATACCTCAGCACAGAATGCACCTGTCATGGTTGAATATATTTATTACGTGTTATGTATTAAATTTATATATATGTGTGTATTCTTTGTATATTGTATTTTTGTAATATTGTATGCTACTGTAACAATGCAATGTTTTGTGGACCCAGGACATACTTGAAACGAGAGAAATCGCAATGTATCCGTCCTGGTAAAATATTAAAAAAAATATAATGCCAACATATTGAGCGGCGCTGTACAATTGGTAAGACAAGACAAACAAAGTAAATTCTAATTAATCATGACTGATATTCGGGAAGAGTAGGTAAAGTAGGCCCTGCTAACGCATGCAGGTTTTTTTTTTCACTAAACTCTATATTGTAGTAAATTAAAATAAAACAACAAAATATAGGCAAAAACAGTTCATCAGGAAAAATTCTCCTGTTTTAGTAATAACTTGGCTGTTTCAGCATCAATTTTACAATTTTACAATTAAGAATTTAATGAGTAAACCTGATTAATTTACAAGCACTATACAAAATGTCAGGAATTCCACCAGGTGCTCTTCGCAACATACATTTAAATGAAGACAGAAAAAAAAAATAACAAAAACAAAATGCCATGAGCAATATAATGGTAAAGTAAAACTACGGGAATAATTAGAAGCTTAAAGGGACACTCCTCTGCCCACATACAAAATAAATAAAAAATCACTGCTTAGTAGCTATACCCAAAATGAAAACTTGCATGTATTTAATTATGCTTTTTAAAAAAATTAAATAAAAAAAATTAGGTATATCTAAAAACAGCTTGCAAACGTTGCTGTTCTGTCTTTGCAAGCCTTTCCCTTCTAACCCTGCCCAGACTTTCTGTGGCTGTCCAATCACAACCTTCCCAATGCAGTTCAATGACAAGTCTTTGCAAGGCAAGTGTTCTAGGCAATTGCTGCCTCTTGAGTTCAGTGCAAATAGCCTACCCAAACCAGGAAGTAACAGGATGAGTTGTATGCTTGAAAGACCGGAGGGGTGTACCCAGTATAATTTATAAAAGTGTAAATTTCTATTGAAATCTGCACTTTTTGCATAATGAAATAAAGAGGACACACTCTTCACACATAACGTTTTTCAGCAAGCTAAAGTGGTCTGGAGTGTCCCTTTAATAGTTAGTACAGGTTGGTGCATACAACCTAATACAGTACGTAACCAAATGAATAGGGTGCAAATAGTTTGACCCCTAGTGGTCACAAGTAAAAGACATTTATTTTTTATAATTAGACGATTTACTGCATTGTCATATTAACGTAACTTTAAGTGCAGCTTGAGTTTTTGCTCGGAGGAATTTTACATCTAGTGGTGTGTGTACGTCAAGTGACTCATGATGTGGTGCAGACGTATGGAAAGTACAATAAAGTATGTGCCCTATAGCAGTTCTAAAACAAGCTACTGAGATTAAAAAAAGCAAATAAGCAGCTAATCATGTAGAGGTGGAGGAATGTCCTTAGTACAGGAGGCCGGTTATGTGAGTTCTGTAAAGGTTTTTAAAGTTCGAAAAATGTTAAAATGTAGACCGTTTTTATGTACTCTCTCAGATAAAACACACATACAGTGCCATGAAAAGTAATTTACACCTTCATGATTTCTGCAAATTTAGCATATTTGTCACACTTAATGGTATCAGATATTCATATACCATGTACTATAAGACAAAGTGTAATCGTATAAACCCAAGATTCGTTTTTTTAAATGTTCGTTTGATTTATTGTCATGATACCTATTGATGATCCTCCTACTTTCCACTGTAAAGCTGCCCATTTATTACAATGTGCATATTCTGGCATCTTTATATAGCGTCCCATGCTTACGTGACACATGAACATGATGATAGACAGTGAGAGTTTTCTACTACCCTTGTAACACTCAGCTCACAGCCCTGTCATGGTTCCTATTGCGGTTTCTGAGAGAGCATTTTTGTGTCCGTTTATCAGTTGGTATTTTGACCCGGCTAGGCCTCATTTATCCAGCTGTCTTGTCGCCCAGGAACTTGGCTTGTTTTTGTGCTACTCTATATCCCTCAGCGTGTTTGTTCTTTGCCTGTTCTCAGGTGGTTCCAGCTATCTAGTCAATTTCCCACCATTGACAGGCCTTCAGAGTATTTGCTCCATTAGCTACTCAATCTGCCATTTAACCAAATGTAATTGGTCAGTGTATTCGTGTATAGCAGACATACCAAGGCTTGAACTGCTGCCAGACCAACCAAATTTTCTGGCAAGACAGGAGGCTTCATATTTGCTTATCTTTCCTTACTGAAACCTCCAGCAGCAAAGAAACAGTTAAAGGGACACTGTAGGCACCCAGACCACTTATGCCCATTGGAGTGGTCTGGGTGCCAACTCCCACTACTCTTAACCCTGCAAGTGTAATTATTGCAGTTTCTTATAAACTGCAATAATTACCTTGCAGGGTTAACTCCACCTCTACTGGCTGTCTACTAGACAGCCACTAGAGGGCACTTCTGTGTCCATATTACAGGAAACCTGTGCTAGAGCATCGCTGGTTGTCCTCACACTGTGTGAGGACCTCCAGCGTCGCTCAATTCCCCATAGGAAAGCATTGAATATAATTTTCAATGCTTTCCTATGGAAAGCTCTAATGCGCATGCGCGGCATTGCCGCGCATGCGCATTAGGTCTCCTCAGCCACCGGGCGGGATCAGTCTCGCCCACCGGCTGACGTAATCACTGGGAGGAGCGGCGAGCAGAAACCACCACCGAGGTACATCGTCGGGGTCTCAGGTAAGTGACCTGAAGGGGTTTTCACCCCTTCAGCTACTGGGGGATGGGTGGTGGGAGGGAGAGGGAACCTGCAGTGCCAGGAAAACGGATTGTTTTCCTGGCACTGGAGTTTCCCTTTAATAATAGATAATCAAAAATCAACCAATCAGAGAGCATGACAGTAGTATGTATTGTAATCAGGCTCCTCCCAACTCCTCTTTCTTTGCTGCTCGCCTCCCAGGTGAGTCTAATTATAGTCTCCTACATTTTGACTTTTATTCATATATGATATATTTGTGGTCTTATTATATTATATTAGTTTTTTCTTTTACACTTCAACTAACTTCATATAAGTACTTGTTAAATCATTGTCCATTCAATTTTACTGTTTGGCAGTTTTATACTGCTGCCCTATCCTCTGATGTGCTCTGGACCTCTACATATTGTGCCTGCTCCCTTTATAGAGCTGCACTGCCGCCGTGCTAGTCAGTGGGGGATTTTACACTCATTCCCGGCCTAACCCCTGCAGCCATCACATTAGGTAGTCAGAAGTCCAACCAGCCCATTTGTATGCGTAATTTTTGTGACGTGAAGGCTTTCCCGCCCTTTTTGTTTGCAGCGGCCATCTTACGCTCGCGCTGCACTTTCCCGCCTTTTTGCCATTCGTAAAGTGCAGAATACTACAGGACGGTTGCAAGCTCTGCCTGCTCCTATTCTAGTGATCAGGTAAGTTCTTATTTCACATTTAATAGTGTATTTCCTCTACTCCAATCCATTACCATGTATTCTTAGTGCTATATATTTTCTTTATTGCAGATTTCTGCCAAACGAACACTGTGCAATTCTGTGGCTGACCACCACATATTAAATTGATTTACTATTCAATGCACACAGGTGACCCCTGTAAATTTTTTTTTTTTTGAGCCTTACAATTGGGTGATCCCCTATTTATTTATATCTAAACTCGCTAACCAGAGATATATTTTGTGGGTGACTCCCACTGCATCAATTTGACTTTTCAATCCACTTTATTACACCAATATTTGTGGGTGATCCCCACCTATGCTATATAAGTGGCTGACCCCACTTTCCTTAATATCCACTTTATTTACGTTGGGTGACCCCACTTATTATTCATCGTGGGGTAACCCCACCAATATCTGGGTGAACCCCAATATTCCTACATACATATTACTGGGTGATCCCCATTTGCTACTGGTGAACCCAGTCATTTTATATATCTGATCTTATTTTCAAATATATACTACTTTGTTTTATAGCTTGTATATAGTTATTTTCATACATTTATTATAGAATGTCTGAACAATCAGACCCTGCAATCTCCGCTGAGCTTCGTGCTTGGCTCTGCTCCGCTATAGCGGATTCTATGCCTAAGGCTATAGCAGCCTACCATGAGCAACCTTTAAGCGTCTCACAAACTCCTGCTCATGCAGATTCTGATTCAGACAATTCTCATATGTCAGATCATGAGGAAGTCCCACGCAAGTGCCCTTGGAAAGGGGACTGTTCGTCAGCGGGCAAAGGTAAAGCACCCGCTAAATCTGTCAAGATATCTTTAACACCACCTGTGTTACAAAATTTAGACCCTCTAGAGGGTTCTACTTCGCACCAGGATCTCCAGGTTCTGGACGAATATTATGCCGACTATTCGGATGAGGATCTCAAGGTGAATATGCCCCGAGATTACTCCTGAATTCGATCCTCTATAGGTCACATTTCTAACTAAATCGGCACAAGATAAACTCTTGGATATTACCGGACCATTGATCCAAATTTTTATATTGGCTGAAGAAGCTCTTACGAGCAGTGAATTAGACCCGCACATGGTGCGCGAGTGGGCTCAAAGGGTGTTGTTCAAAATAGACGCCAAATTGGTCGACCTTAGCAATAAAGAATTAGGTCCAGACGCAAATGGTCTGCTCTTTGAGGATAGTTTCCTCCCCCTTGCCAAAGCAAAAAAGGGTTAAATACTCTATTAACACTTACCTTTATTCCAGTGCAGAGGTCCCTCAGTACTGGCTTGGTCTCCTCCTCCCATAACGTCACACAAATGGAGAACCTAATGCACTTGTGCGGCGAGTGCTGAGCACCCAATAGAGCTTTCCAATAGGAAACCAGTGACTCAATGCTTTCCCATGGGGCTATGGAAAACACTGCACGTGAGGACGTCCAATGTCCCTTCACAGAGTTAAACTCGTTTAGAATGCAGGAAGTGCCTCTTGTAGCTGCCTGGAAGACAGCATCTAGAGGTTCTCTGAAACTGCAGTGTTTTACATTGCAGGATTAAGGGGACAGGGGCACCTCCCCCAGACCAATTCAATGAGATGACGTGGTGTGGGTGTCCCTTTAAGCACCATTACAAATAACATGTGAGCTTTTTAAAGTATCAAATTGGTAACACTGTTTTTAGTCTATAAGAGAAAGCTGTATTATATTTTATATTATAAATATTATATTTTAAACCTCTAAGGAAGATGCTGCAATGGCAATTCCTTCCGCAGTGTTCAACACACATTATGTATTTTTACATTGAAATTATTTCAATATTTTTTTATTTGCATTTATTCTTTCTGTCGAAAGCATGTGCCCATCATATTTGACCCCAGTGACAGATTAGGAATGTCCCAGTAACACATATTGTGCCTGACTCTAAACATACTAAGGACACAACTATTACCTTAAAACGTTCCCTCAGATGGATGCAGATGTCTCTGCAGCGAATCTAGTACATCAGACGGGTAAGCATCAGCATGTTCCTTCAGATAGTTTAAGACATACTCGTCAGCATCCATGATGATAAATCTGTGGCTGAAAACTAAATAAAAATAAAAAAAATTTAAATGTTATATATATATATATAAATTTTAAAAAATGACAATGGATTAACACATATTACACATATTGCACAGACAACAACTTAGCTGGCACTTTTTCACCAAGTTATCCAATCAAAGTTTGCAACCATTTAAAAAAATGTTTGTGATCATGAGGTTTATTTACTAACCTTTATTTTTGGACCAAAATATATAATGCAAATGGCGGCGTTACTAACAGGAAAAACACTGACTCAACAGAATTAGAGAATCTCTCCAGTTAAGTTATTTTAGTCAACATATTGCCAGCTAGAGAAGAGACTAATGAATACTGGAGGAGTAATAATAAGACTCCAAGGACATAACTCCACATATTATCACCTCCAACATTGGGAGGTTTACAATAGAGAGGTGTTGAGCAGGCACTGGGGGAAGGGATGTGCCACTGATGCAACTTCCATCACTGGCGGTGACTTAAATGGGGTGGCACTGAATGGAAAGGTGTTAGGTCCTCCAGCGGAACAGTTGTGTCAGTTTGGCGTCAATGCAAGCCTCCAGGCCGGCCTCACATACAGCCGATCATGCAGAGAGCACCACTGAAGCATTCTCTACGTGATCCTAGTGTACTGTACACAATGCAAGCACAACGAATGGAGATTAATCAGGACGTTGAGCCTATATATATTTATATATATATATATATATAGAGAGAGAGAGAGAGAGAGAGGGAGAGTTACCTTCAACAACAGCTCCAATGTAAAAATCTGCAGGACTGTAGTATGAGGGGTTGTCTATCAAAGAGCCTTCTTTAGGTATTCTGGACCTTTCCAAGAATTTCCCTCCAATAATGCCAGAGTTACGAGTTGGCTTCTCGAAAATACTGATCATATCATCAGACAGGTAGTAGGAAAGGATGAAGTGACGGCCTTTGTCTTCGGGGTTCGGTGATTCCTATGAAACAATTGTTATGATCTGATTATACCAGTGTTGTTATGTTGTAGTTGGAATGGTATTGTAGCTAAAAAAGCATAGAGACATAGAATGTGACGGCAGATAAGAACCATTCGGCCCATCTAGTCTGCCCAATTTTCTAAATACTTTTCAATACTTTCACCTTTAAGCTCCCAGTCATACACAAACTGACCATTTATGCATGTTGCCCTAGTACCCCAGAGTCTGATTTTTTTTAAACATTTCTTTTTTTTACTTTTACTTTATCTGAGCAAATCACAGCGTGTGGGCAGTTGCTCAGTTGACCACCATGTTTGGTTGAAGGAAATGTATCTTTTTTTAAAAAGGGCCCTGAAAATGTGTCCCTGTGGGATTGCTATAGATCTAATAGTTAAGGCTAAGCCGTGGTTTTGAACAGATAAATGAAAATCCAGAGGTTGTCTTCTTTTCTTTTCTGAGGTCTATAGGCAGAATTCCTTGTAAATCACAGGATACGCAATAGCGTCACTCATTACTGACTGATCGAAGAGGCACTCAAACTGTTTTACTTGTTGGCAGTGAGTCATTAAGATTAACTTACCAGTTGAGCTGCATATCGCAATACTTTATGGTCGTTTTCTAACATTTTAATGACGTTTTTCTTGGGAGGCTTGGGAACCAGAGAGAGGCAGTTCTGAATAGAGTCCTCAAGTAATCCAAACCCATTGTATGGAGGGAACTCCTGAATAATAATAAGGGATAGGAAGAGTTACAATGAACACATGTAGGTCCAATACCATTCTCGGAGAAACTCAGAGAAGATGCACATGTAAAGACACAGATCACCATACAGAATGATGTACAACTTGATGACTTTGGAAGTGATGGATATGCATCCACATTGCTAATTGGTAACAACATAACCAGAAACAATACTTTTTCCCCCCTTAGGATTCAGTTACCTCTATGCAACGTAAATTAGTTATAGAATTAGACCATTGAATCTGTCCTAGCTAATGTAAATAAATCTATCATTGTAATGATGAAAATTTCAAACCGATTGACATGAACAGATGATATGAATAGCAGCAACACCTATTGATGTCACTTTAGCAGATGACAGAGGGAGAACCCAACCAGATTTTAACGGTTGCTCTAAACTTAACTTCCCTCTATCTGCTAAGAAAAACATTTTAATTTTGTAATATTTTGATAGTTTTTTTAAATATTGGTTTTTTTTATTTATAATAATTTTTTTGATTTTTAATGTGTTGAAAAACGATTTAAATAAGTTTACCCTTAAAAAATTATCATTTGGAAAGTTAAGGGACAGTTTGGAAAGCTTATCGAACAATATGAAAGTGAGGATGCAGTAATTAATACGAAAAAGGCTACATAACTTTTATGGAAATGAAATTAAAAATAGACATTGGGTTTATTCACTAAATCAGTAATTGCTGAGAGTTCACAAGGTAGTTGCAATTTTAGCCCAAAATAGCAAAACTGGGAAAAAAAATCTCCATTATCATCTTTGTGGTCTAGCTATTTTTTTGCCTAAAATTTGCATTTCTTGTCAAATAATAACTATCATTTTTCTAAACTTATATATTTTGTTACTGAAGGTTATTTTTACCTGGATAATTTCTTCTTCAAGCTTCTTTTTGACATCAACAGGTTGGAAGTTGGAGATGCCGAGGTTGTGGTGATAGAATTCTTTAGTAAATTCATCACAGTCGTGTAGGAGAAACTTGCGCCCAAGAATAGTAATATAGTCCCCAACTACAAAATCTTTGGGTGAATACCATTCGGTAACTTCCTGATTTGAGATTTCAAGCACAGACTGAGGAAAGGTATCTGTGTGGACAATCAGTCATTTATTACAGAACATAATGGATACATAATGACATTACAAATCATGATCCACATTTTTTTTCCTTTGTGTCTGCTTGCTTTATACATTAAAAAAGGACAACACTTGCACATTCTTCTACATTCATTCTAACTATCCTTATAGTGCCCAGTAAGCAAGATACAGGATGGCATGGAATTGTAGTTAAATAAAGTTTGGCCACTTGGCATAATGTTTCCTATAATGAGCAAGTAAAAAAAATATATAAAATAATATAAATCAGTGCCAACACTAACTGCAATGCATGCATATAATCAGATTTATGAAAACAGCGGTTTTGACTTAAGGAATAATTGTACATTGTTGTGATTGATGGCGCAGGGATGCAAAGTCAAATCACACAATTTTCAGTCTATACTGGTTTATCACAAGAGGGAGCGAATTTGACAGATCAGTGCTCTTACAGACCCAGTGAGAACGCCCATGTGGCTTTGGAGATAATCACAACTTCATTCCTTGCTATACCTAAATTTTATACAACTTTTCATAGAAAAGTATTTGCAGGCATAAACTAAACTACAAACCATTTCCTACGATTAGGTCATTGTTGTTAGGTGTGATTTTAGTAAATTTGAATTCAAAGTAAATTTCATATCTCCAGAAAGAGCATTATACGTAAATCCAGCAGAGGTCACTGTTGCAGTAGAAGAGGACACATCAGAACAGGGTTTGTGCAAGACACAGGTTTTATTTCGTAAAGCACAAATCACATATTTTTATTATTATTTTATTATTTATATAGCGCCATCAGATTCCGTAGCGCTGTACAATGGGATTATATGTACCATGTACATATAATTGACAAGGTAAGTGTACATTTGAAGCCATTATATTTCAACTGGAAAAAAGTGGATAGTTTCTGAGCCTTGGTGGCTGAGTGGCATGGCTGAGCCTAGATGTAATCAGTGGAGCTAACAGAAGGAGAAATAAAAAATCCTTGGCTGTTTGATTAACAGTTGGGGGTGTTACCCAACAGATTTTTAAAAGTGCTGATATATCATAGAAATCGGTACTTTCATAAAGTACAAGTAAGATGGGATACCCATTACTCATAAAGCACATCAGCATCATAGTGGGGGAAAAAGGTTTAAAAAATAATATCCAGAAGTATTACTTTACTGAGAGGGTAGTGGATGCATGGAAGAGCCTTCCAGCTGAAGTGGTAGATGTTAACACAGTAAAGGAGTTTAAGCATGCGGGGGATAGGCATAAGGCTATCCTAATTATAAGATAAAGCCAGGGACTAATTAAAAGTATTTTTAAAAAATTGGGCAGACTAGATGGGCCGAATGGTTCTTATCTGCCGTCACAGTCTATGTTTCTATGTTTCTATCAGCAAGCTGAAATGCATTATGGGTGGAGTGGTTCTTTTAAACTTTGCCTTTTTGCCTTCTTACTTTCTTGCTACAAATTATATATATATACAGTTGCAAGAAAAAGTATGTGAACCCTTTGGAATTATATGGATTTCTGCACAAATTGGTCATAAAATGTGATCTGATCATCATTTAAGTCACAACAATAAACAATCACAGTCTGCTTAAACTAATAACACACAAAGAATGAAATGTTGCCATGTTTTTATTGAACACACCATGTAAACATTCACAGCGCAGGTGGAAAAAGTATGTGAACCCCTAGACTAATGACATCTCCAAGAGCTAATTGGAGTGAGATGTCAGCCAACTGGAGTCCAATCAATAAGATGAGATTGGAGGTGTTGGTTACAGCTGCCCTGCCCTATAAAAAACACACACCAGTTCTGGGTTTGCTTTTCACAAGAAGCATTGCCTGATGTGAATGATGCCTCGCACAAAAGAGCTCTCAGAAGACCTACGATTAAGAATTGTTGACTTGCATAAATCTGGAAAGGGTTATAAAAGTATCTCCAAAAGCCTTGCTGTTCATCAGTCCATGGTAAGACAAATTGTCTATGAATGGAGAAAGTTCTGCACTGCTGCTACTCTCCCTAGGAGTGGCTGTCCTGTAAAAATGACTGCAAGAGCACAGCGCAGACTGCTCAATGAGGTGAAGAAGAATCCTAGAGTGTCAGCTAAAGACTTACAAAAGTCACTGGCAAATGCTAACATCCCTGTTACCGAATCTACAATAATTAAAACACTAAATAAGAATGGATTTCATGGGAGGATACCACAGAGGAAGCCACTGCTGTCCAAACAAAACATTGCTGCACGTTTACAGTTTGCACAAGAGCACCTGGATGTTCCACAGCAGTACTAAATATTCTGTGGACAGATGAAACCAAAAGTTGAGTTGTTTGGAAGAAACACACAACACTAAGTGTGGGCGAAAAAGAGGCACAGCACACCAACATCAAGACCTCATCCCAACTGTGAAGTATGGTGGTGGGGACATCATGGTTTGGGGCTGCTTTGCTGTGTCAGGGCCTGGACGGATTGCCATCATCGAAGGAAAAATGAATTCCCAAGTTTATCAAGACATTTTGCAGGAGAACTTAAGGCCATCTGTCTACCAGCTGAAGCTCAACAGAAGATGGGTGTTGCAACAGGACAATGGCCCAAAGCATAGAAATAAATCAACAACAGAATGGCTTAAACAGAAGAAAATATGCCTTCTGAAGTGCCCAGTCAGAGTCCTGACCTCAACCCAACTGAGATGCTGTGGCATGACCTCAAGAAAGCGATTCACACCAGACATCCCAAGAATATTGCTGAACTGAAACAGTTCTGTAAAGAGGAATGGTCAAGAATTACTCCTGACCGTTGTGCATGTCTGATCTGCAACTACAGGAAATGTTTGGTTGAAGTTATTGCTGCCAAAGGAGGTTCAACCAGTTATTAAATCCAAGGGTTCACATACTTTTTCCACCTGCACTGTGAATGTTTACATGGTGTGTTCAATAAAAACATGGCAACATTTCATTCTTTGTGTTTTATTAGTTTAAGCAGACTGTGATTGTCTATTGTTGTGACTTAGATGATGATCAGATCACATTTTATGACCAATTTGTGCAGAAATCCATATCATTCCAAAGGGTTCACATACTTTTTCTTGCAACTGTATATATATATATATATATATATATATATATATATATACATACAAAATATATACCCTGTATATGCAGTGCTTTAACCAAGTGTTAAAAGATTATATATATATATATATATATATATATATATATATAAATATATAAGTATATATATATATATACACACACACACACACACCCATCCCCCTCAACAACAAAAAATTAAAGTAGACCACCTAGGTGCTTCCCAGAGCTGAATTTATCAAAAGACCAAGACGAGAGAAACTCTGCGATTTCTTCAATATATTTCAAAATAAAAACATAAACGTTTTAAGCATCCTGGGTATTTATCACAATCTTGATAAAGACCCAGGAGGGTCAAAACATTGATATTATTATTTATTTTCAATTTGACAATTTTTATTGAATCAAAGGATTAAAACTGTCATCTGGGTACAGAAAGGAAGAGGGTTTACACAGTAACTGCGGTGGGTCCACGATTACAATAAACATTTTTTTTATTATACATCATGAATGTTATCCTTTTCACAATTTACCACCTTTAGTAAGTACATTTATCCTAACATATGGGGAAGAAATGTCTGGTTCCAGTACCTTATGATACCAATCGTGTTGTGAAAATCCCACATCCCAACCCCTCCCTATAAACAGGCCTCAGAACTCTGAGTAGCAGCGAGTAATCTTATGATATTGCCAGGGGCTTGGTTGTTGCCCAACAGTTCCTCTCTGGCCCCATCTTTCCCAGAGGTGACCCTGTTACTTGGATCCCATTGTTCAATCCTTTCCTGTCTCCTCTAGGTAAGTGTGTTGGTGGTATAGTGGTAATGGGCTGTTTACTATGTAACCCTGTACGACCTTGTTGACTCTTTTTTTTTTCCCTTACTACTTACATTAATACAAAACATCTTTGATAAAGGAAAGCTAAGAATAAATATAGAAGTGTATAACTATGTACACTATGGATCACCGCTGGTCTCACATAAGGACAAAGCCATCACCTGGAATTAGTCTCCCATGTGGCGTTCACCAATCTTGTGTTTTTTTTTTTTTGTGTCTTTGTTTGTCGCTAACTACTTTGTCGCCTTTGTGCTGTGCATTGGCGAACTATAGGGGGGGGGTATCAAGTGGTCTACAGCTCCCTCATGTATTCCCTTATAAACATTGACATTATTTTGAAATATATAAATATGTTGATGAAATCTCAGAGAGTGCTCTCGTCTTGGTCTATTGTTGTATACATTTATATATGTGTGTGTGTGTGTGAGCTTTATCTTTATAAAACAAATGCCACAAAGCTTTGCTATCACTTTAATTCATACTCCACCATTCAGGTACAGAGATGAGCTCACCTTTCAGGTCTTTCACATATTTTGGTAAGTGCTGTCTCTTCAGTAGCACCGGAAATTGGTCTCTGCCATCATTTCTTTCGTGCACTTCTCGAATTTCCACAGTGTCGTCCACGAGATAATAGTGTATAATTACTGGACGTGTATCGCCAAACATGCTCTTAGAGTCATCCCACAGGGCAAAAAAGCGCAGAACCTTTAAAAGTAACAAATGAGCTTCTATGCAAGGTTTCAGTTACACTTCACGTCAATCAGACTACAGGTTGTGTTGAACAATTTAAAATGATTCAAGAAAAGTAACGAACATGAATAACAAACATGATTTACTTGGGTTCAAACATGATCCCAGCAAGTACCTGGCCTCGTATTTCTGAAGTGCATCTTATTAAATCTTTGTGTTTTCAACATTTTCATTCCATGGTGTGCAGTTGGAATTTTACTGTATTATTCTATGCAACTCATAAACTTTTATTGAATCCTTGTTTTTATAGTTTCTTGGTGGACCCTCTTTTCCAGTTTTTAAGGAATTCCTGCATAATTCAATTTTACTCTGTTATATTTATTTGTTGTTTTTATAATTCCAGGACTGAAAAGCTTGGAGTCTGTATGTTGAGATTTCGGTTTTCAAAATGCTGCACATACAGAGATGTATCAGCTTGCTGCTAGAGGAATAAAGCAAATATTAGCACAATTATGAAAATCCACCCATCTATTCATTCCTATAAAGCTCCATGGTCCACATTCTCAGGAGGTCTAGCTAGTGGCTACGTGCTGGTGCTCATAACTCACATAAAGAGATTAATATTACATTTATAAAATAGGTAAATTACTTTTATATCTCTCATGGTGTGTTTTCATGTATCACAATTTAATTTCCTCATTTTGTTTATTTTCTTGATTTTCTGACTCAAGATGACTTGTGGGATAGCTCAATTACAATCAAATTCTCGTGTAGCTTCTCCAGTGCGTTATATCGGTTTACTATTATGCTGATATCTTGGCACCCAATAAAATATATAAAAAAACATATGAGGGAATGTTACCTTCCGGTCCATGGTGAGAAATTGCTTCAATTTGTCAAAGTCCGTTGGGGTGGTGAATGTTCGATTTGGCTGCTGGCGGAGTATTGTGTAGGGATCAGTAGGGATTTCTTCTGGTGGATTTAATTCAATTCCGTTGCTCTCCAGAAAATCCTGTTTGAGGCAAAAAAAAAGAGAATTTTCCTTACAATTAAGAGCAATATCTATATAGTGTTCTACTGGAATGGTTGCTATAACTCTATTGATAGGGTTAGCAAGACCTTACAGAAAGTATTTCCTAAAGTTTGCAAGCTTGAGAGCAGGGCTCTTCCTATAATCAATGCTTGATAAATCCCCCAGGGCTCCTAAAATTGTACCACTGTCTACTTGCTTCAAATGGAATTATACAGATATATGATACACAACCACTATTTTCCAACCCAATGATGTTCTTGAAATAGAGGATCTGCTTTACCTGTGTGAATTTGTCACAGCTCGCAATTCGAAACGTCCTTCCGTACAAAGTAATGTTGATGCCCACATTGAGGTCTTTCCAATGATAATGATCTCCAAAGTCATTCTTAGGGTGTCTCTGACGCCTGATAAACGTGCCTTGAGGCATACAAGCATTCTCCGACACAGGTTCCACCACAGATATGCTGTCATCTTCTAGATAGTAATACAGAGATACCTTTCGCACCCTGTAGCGCTCATCTTGAGAGATAGGGACAATCTCTTGGAAATAGGAATCGAATTTCAACACCTGAAACGTTAACGGATATTTTGATATCTTTGTGATTACGTTTTACCATGCAGACAGTTTAAAAATCGAAGTAAGAACAGAGGACAATAATTATGAAATAGCTAGAAACACTAATTATGTATGCAGATAAGATTAGTCTGCTTTCTCTATAACTAATTCTAATATATAATATATATAATATATATATATATAATTCTTATACCTGCTCTTAGTATACTGAAAACCCCATGTCTAACACCACTTCATGGGCAGGACAGTTTGGTCAAAGAGATCTCTCTGTATGCTAAGGAGGAGGTAACCCTAAACCCATGCAAAAAAATAGTTTTTGAAGAGAAACTACAGTAGCAAACCTTAAAGGAAATTGCATGCCTAATTTCTAATTCCCCTGTTCTAATTAGGTGTCCCTGTAAAATAAACCTACTATTTTGAAAACGTGCCATCACCAAAATGGTTCCACTAATTAATCACAGTATTAATTACAAACAAAATGATAGTGAGACCATAGGGTAATATTACCTTTTTGTCAAAAGCCACATGAGCTGGGATAAATGTGGAAGGTGGGGCCTGATTAGCCTGTCCATACGTCAGAGTAGGTCTCTTGTTGGCCAGTTCATCCAGCTCAGCCTGGGATAACTGGTTCACAGTGATAGGATCCCGTCCAACGCCTACAGTTGGAAGCAACGGACGACTGTATCCATTTCTGTATGCTAATGTCTGGGACCGATGGAAAGCAGATTTCTACAGAGAGAGACATGTTTGAGACATAAAAAAATAAGAAAAATTATTACACCACTCATGTTCCAATGAATGAACCAACGCAATCTTCCAAATATCAAGGTCTCACTTTTTATTGATACTTTTTTGGGGAATTTTAGAAATAAATGCAGTTAAAGTTGTCTATGTTGTCTATGTTGTTGGGTCTTTTTTTTATATTTTGCACAGAAATCTTCTTTCTTCCTCTGCCAGGAGCTCACTTCACCGCTGAACTCTTGAGTGCAATAGAGAGATCTGTTCAAGATCTCATGAGATTGTGACATCCTCCATGGCCAAACTCTTGCGATGCATGAGAAGTCTATTTTGACAGCTGTGAGGATTGACAAAACTTGATGATTCAGGCTCCACCTTTGACTGCGTTGGAATTTCATTTAAAAATCTGTTTTTTTTTGCCTTGTGAAATTCTCAGATGTCATATTGTTATGACCTGCATCCTTTAATGAGGCTCTTGTCATCTCCTTGGGGTCTTGGCAGAATTTGATTTTGCCGCTTGGTGTCCAGTGGCCGTGGGGTGAAGGGGATGGTGAGTTTTGTCAGGCAGAGGAAAAATACATAGGGCAAAGTAGTCCCTATTTTGAACTATGTTTTTGAAATATATTGAAGATGATAAAAAGAAGTACAGATTAGCAGTAAGGAAGACAAGGAGGTCAGCTCGAAGTAAGGTAAGTATAGGGTGACAGAGCCACTTAAAAAAGGAAATGCCACTGCTATTACATTTGTGCCAAACTCTAAAAAGTTATCTACAGATTTTCATATTTTAGTTTGAAACTGGCGGGTCTCTTTTTATTGTGATGTACATCAAAATAAAGGCAAACCCTGGCATACAATTAAAATCATGTGGGGATGCATGTACAGATATATATATATAGCTATATATATATAGATATTAATATATATATATATGGTATGATGGAAGGAAGATGTCCAAGCATGCATATGTGAAGGTGCCTTAATGAATAATCCTGTCACTCAGTCTACAAGATATAGAGCAGAAATCTACCCCATCCACCCACCCTGCACAGAAATCACTTGATTTACCCTTAATTGCCTGTTTTCAATCCCCATCCCCCAACCCCCAACCCCACACATATGGAGTGATTGCCCTGCTGGTGGGGTAAGTAGTTTCAGGAATAATCCCACACACTGACCCTGATTTCAGCGCTGAAAGGGTTAAGGAAGACATGCCCTCTAATGGGAGACACTTACCGTGGGGTCCCTGTAGGTGTTCCCAGGCAGGAATGGCAATCCATGGACTGGGTGAGAGGCCATGTCTGAATTCTAACTTGTCTTCTGCCTCATATACTGTGTATGGTGTGCAGGTTAATGATCCCCCTCACTCCCTGCTTGGCATATCACAGCTCTCTGTCTATCTAGTCCTCTGTCTAACCCTGTCCTGGTTCTGTATCCTAACCCTGTCTAGGTTCTGTTACCTAGCCCTGTCCTGGTTCTGTATCCTAACCCTGTCCTGGCTCTGTATCCTAGCCCTGTCCTGGTTCTGTGACCTAGCCCTGTCCTGGTTCTGTATCCTAGCCCTGTACTGGTTCTGTATCCTAGGCTAGCCCTGTCCCGGTTCTGTGACCTAGCCCTGTCCTGGTTCTGTGACCTAGCCCTGTCCCGGTTCTGAGTCCTGGCTCTGTCCCGGTTCTGAGTCCTGGCTCTGTCCCGGTTCTGAGTCCTGGCTCTGTCCTAGGGCTCCCAGCAGCTCAGGCCCTGTGTTTGTCTCTCCATACAGCTACTGATACTTTGTCTCCAGGTAGCGCAGACTCCTGTCTCCATGGTAACAGTAAACTTATTGCGGCCCGGCCCCTTAGAGATAGATGTAATGTAAACCAGGCGGCAGATATGGATACAGTGAATCCCAGTAACTGTAATGACACAATACACAGCTCTACTCACGGCTTTTCTGGCTAAAGTTCTTAATACACAGCTGAAACGTTGATTTTTAAGTCTTAAAATAAAAGTAAAAAGGTTTTATTCACAACTTGGATCACCCACACACTGACATGCATGGTTCTGCTCACTAAATCTTACATATATAAACAGGGCTAGGGAAAAAAAATTCGGCCTGGGCATATTTTAATCAGAGTGGGCTAGTGGGGGGGTGGCAGGGAGGGGGGCTGGTGTCATCACCGATGACAAGCACACCCATTCTAAACGTGAGCATGTCGATTCCCGAAAAAAAAATACAGAAAAAAACAGACTGCGCCAAATAAGAAATACTAATATTATATAGAAAAATATTGAGATATAACAGTATTAAAGAGGGACAGTATTATCTAGTATTATGTAGTATTTCTTATTTGGCGGAGTCTGTTTTTTTCTGTATTTTTTCCTTCTTCCTCTTGGGTTATTAGAGTATCCAAGTAACAAACCGTATTCTGCTGTTTTTGGAGTTACCGCTTTATCTCCCCTTCTTTTTTTTCATGTTGATTCAATACTTTTGTAGGTCAGCTCATGTGCAGGACCGGCGATTCCTATAGGCTAATTAGGTGGCCGCCTACGTCGCTTCATAAGGAGGCTTGCCGGCAATAAATGTATTGGTGGCGGCCATCTTGTTCCCGCCAATGCAGGCACTAGTGTTTGGTCATCGAGTGCATTTAACTAAAATCGGACACTCGACCTCGCGAACAATGCTGAACTTCCATCCCAGCCTGCGTTCATTTCTATACACCTTGGAAGAACACTGTTCGGTGGAATAATTCCCACGAATGAGGGACACATGATCAGCATACCGGTTAAAGCATTCGTTCTGTATTTTGTGCGTTTTCATACTCCCGAAAGAGACAGACCGCTACCCCAGATTCTGTGGAACTATTTTGGGCAGCTTGGAACTATCGTGTCCGGTCGGTCAAAACTTAATCCTGGTGGCGTTGCTTGTTGTTTGTGGGATCTGAGCACTTTTCGGTTATGTTGTGCGCTCAGAGGCAGGTTTTCCGGGGACATAATTTTGTATGGGAAACCCCATGCAGGGGCTTTTGCATAAAAGGCCGTTGTGGCCCTGAATAAAAGAGTTCACTCCCAGCATTCAGTCTCGACTAATGTCTGTGGGGGAAAGCTATATCTGCTTTGGATTATTGCTACTTGGGGAATTCAACTCTTGATTAGAGATTAGATTAGAGTGTGGTTGGAATTACTGCAGCAGAGCTCTGTAAATAGGGAAAAAGACCTCCTTGGCGGCAAGACCCGTGTTCCTGTCTGGGTGGCCGCCACTCATACCACAGGTAGCACTTGCATAGCTGCAGACCAGTGCCCGGTGGCATCCACCTCAGCTCGCAAAGTTCAGGCTCCCTCCCACAATTCTACTTGAACTTGGGGTCATGTGGGCAGGAGTATAGCGGGGTGTAGCTGAGACAGAGAGGGAGGGCAGCAAGGCAGCCAGGTGCAATCAAGAAGCCAATATGAAATGAAGGCAAGAAGGGGACCTCACAGTGTGTGTTTCAAAGAATGTGTGTCAGCCTCCTTCAGTCAGTATGTTTGTGCATAGGCGTGCGCAGCCTATTGTATAAGGGTGTGCACTCTAAAGCACAAAAACACACGCCGCATATATATATATATATATATACTGCTGTGTGTGTGTGTGTGTGTGTAAACGCTGTGTGTGTAAGGGCGCTGTGTGTGTGAGGGCGATGTGTGTAAGGGTGCTGTGTGTTTAAGGAGCGCTGTGTGTGTAAGAGCGCTGTGTGTGTGTGTGAGGGCGCTGTGTGTGTGTGAAGGCGCTGTGTGTGTGAGGGCGCTGTGTGTGTGTAAGGGCGCTGTATGCATGTGTAAGGGTGCTTTTAGTGTGTATATGTGAGGGTGATGTGTGTGTGAGGGCGCTGTGTGTGTAAGGGCGCTGTATGTGTGTGTAAGGGTGCTGTGTGTGTGTGTGTGTAAGGGTGCTGTTAGTGTGTGTGTGTGTGTGTGTAAGGGTGCTGTTAGTGTGTATGTGTAAGGGTGATGTGTGTGTGAGGGTGCTGTTTGTGTGCTGTATGTGGGTGCTGTGTGTGTGTGCTGTATGTTTGGGGGATTGTGTGTATTGTGTAGGGGCCGTTTGGTAAATATCCCCCCTCCCTTCTTACCTTATGTAGGGAGGGGGGTCCTTGCTGCTGCTGCCTTCCCTGGTGGTCCAGTGGAGGTGGGGGCAGATTTCTTAATATCCCCCCTCCCTTCTTACATTATGCCTGGGAGGGGGGATCATTTCTGCTGCTGCCTTCCCTGGTGGTCCAGTGGAGAGTGAACTCTAGCCTTGCAGAATGAGGACAAGAAAAGTACGAAAGACAGGTAGAGGATCTCGACTAGTAAAGGAAAGCCCCCATAAAAGCTCAGAGAAATAAGAAAATAATAGTAGGTATAAAAATCTACACGTACTAGGAGATCTCTACCAGATCTCCTAGTACGTGTAGGTTTTTATACCGACTGTATGTGTGTGCCAATGACTGTTTATCTGTCAGTGAGTGTATATCCGTGCATGTATCAATGAGGGCATGTGCCTGTCAGTCAAAAAAATGGCCTTGACACGATTTGAGGGGAGGAATTTAGATTTTGGGGGTGCCTGAATTTAGTCGTGCCTAGGGCAGCACAAATACAAAATACACCACTGGCCATGAAGGGGAATAAGAATGTGTATGTGTCAAATTAACATCCACATGAATGCCAGGACTCAAGGTTTCCGAGCAGAACTGCCTACAGCATAACACTGCCTCCGTCGGCCTGCCTTCTTCCCATGGTGGATCCTCCTGCCATCTCTTCCCCAGGTAAATGATGCACCCTCACCCAGCCATCCACCTGATCTAAAAGAAAACATGATTCATCAGACCAGGCAACCTTCTTCCATTGCTCCATGGTCCAGTGCTGATGCTCAGATCCCCATTGAAGGCCCTTGGGGCGGTGGACAGCTGTCATCATGGCAACTCTGACCATTCTGTGGTTTATGCAGCCCCATAAATAGCAAACTGCGATGCGCTGTGTGTTCTGACACCTTTTTATTATGGCCAGCATTACGTTTTTCAGCAATTTAAAGGGACACTCCAGGTACCCCTTCTGTCCATTGGAGTGGTCTGGATGCCAACTCCCACTACTCTTAACCCTGCAAGTGTAATTATTGCAGTTTTTTTTTATAAACTGCAATAATTACCTTGCAGGGTTAACTCCACCTCTAGTGGCTGTCTACTAGACAGCCACTAGAGGGCACTTCCTGCTCTATAGCACAGAAAACCTGTGAGGACCTCCAGCGTCGCTCAATTCCCCATAGGAAAGCATTGAAAAGCATTTCATCTCACCCACCGGCCGACGTAATACCGAGGAGGAGCGGTGGCTGAGGAAGAAGCAGCGACGTGGGACATGTCGCTGCCTCTGGTAAGTCACTGAAGGGGTTTTCACCCCTTCAGCAACCGGGGATTGGGGGGTGGGAGGGAGAGGGGACGTGCAGTGCCAGGATTGTTTTCCTGGCACTGGAGTTTCCCTTTAAGCTCTTCTGTGTGATCGGACCAGATGGGCTAGCCTTCGCTCCACTGCACATCAATGACCCTTAGGCGCCGGTTTACTGGTTGTCCTTCCACTTTTGGTAGGTACTAACATACATAAAATCAGGGGTCAGCAACCTATGCATTGCAATCAAGGTGCCTTTTTACGGCACTCAAGGTTCCCGGAGATAAACAGGAGTCCCAGTGGAACTTCAGATATTTGCTAGTGCAACCCGAGCCGTGATTGCAGGTGATGAGGGACCAGGGCCGACGCGTCCATAAGGCGGCACAGGTGGCCGCCTTAGGGCGCACCGGCTCTGGGGGCGCAAAATTCCAGTGATCGGCAGGAGGGAAGTGCTCCCTCCTACCAGGTCACCTTCTGGATCCCTGTCGCGGCTGAATTGAAATCCGACTATCCGAGGCGGCGAGGGAGCTCTAAAAATGCATCTTTGCCTATGTACCCAAAATTCTTTGCACCGGCCCTGTGAGGGACAATCCTAAATTTCCGCATTGCAGCACTTAGAGGAAGTGATCTTAGATAATTTTCCCCCAGTACTTGTAAAAGGGAATCCGCACTGGAGTAAAGTAGTCCCCAGCAGCTATCACAGCTCCTGCCATTAACCTGTACCTGGCCAGCCGGTCCCCACTAGACCCCAGGAAAGCCATTCACAGATATATACAGAGCTGCAGAAGGAGCTTCTTCCTCATAGAAAAAAATAGAAACAGCCCACACAATAACACACATACAATACCCACCAGTGGCGTACATACCGGGGTCGCAGGGGTTGCGGTTGCGAGCGGGGCCCGGCCCACCAGGGGGCCCGGCCGCCCTGTGACCCCTGGGGGGCCGAGGAGCCGGCCACCTCAGGGCCCCCCTGAGGCTGGCCCTGGTGGCACCCGGCTGGTGGGCACGCAAGGGAGCACTCTCCCCTGAGTGCTTCCTCTTCAGCTCCCTCGCGCACCGCATACTGATACCGGAGCCGGAAGATGACGTCATCTTCCGGCTCCGGTATCAGTACGCAACGTACTGGAGAGTGCTCCCTCGCGCGCCCACCAGCCAGCCTGCCCGCCCGCCGGGTGACGGGCCGCCCAGGAGCCCAGGGAATCCCCTCAGCACTCCCACAGGTAAGGAGGCTGGGGGGATTACATTTCTTTAAAAAATGTGTGAGTGTGTGTGTGTTAGAGTGTGTGTGTGTTAGTGTTAGAGTGTGTGTGTTAGAGTGTGTTAGTGTGAGTGTGTGTGTGTGTGTGTGTTAGAGTGTGTGTGTGTGTTAGAGTGTGTGTGTGTTAGTGTGTGTGTTGTGTTAGAGTGTGTGTGTGTTAGTGTTAGTGTGTGTGTGTTAGTGTTAGTGTTTGTGTTAGAGTGTGTGTGTGTTAGAGTGTGTGTGTGTGTGTGTGTTAATGTTAGAGTGTGTGTGTTAGTGTTAGAGTGTGTGTGTTAGTGTTAGTGTGTGTGTGTGTGTTAGAGTGTGTGTGTTAGAGTGTGTGTGTGTGTGTGTTAGTGTTAGAGTGTGTTAGTGTGTGTGTGTTAGTGTTAGTGTGTGTGTGTTAGTGTGTGTGTGTGTTAGTGTGTGTGTGAGTGTTAGTGTGTGTGTGTGTTAGTGTTAGAGTGTGTGTGTTAGTGTGTCAGTGAGTGTGTTACTGTGTGTGTCTATTACTGAGTGTGTTTGTGTGCCTCTGTTACTGAGTGTGTGTTTTGTAAGTGAGTGAGTGTGTGTCTGTCTGTCAGTGAGTGTGTATGTATGTCTGTCACTTAGTGTGTATCTGTTAGCTAGTGTGTATGCGTCTGTTCATGAGAGTGTGTGTGTGTGTCTTAAGCACTTACCTGTCTCCAGCGCCGGACTCCCTTGGCGCTGGGGATCTCTCAGCCCCGATCCGTCTCTCAGCTCCGCATTCAAACCGCCCATAGGAAAGCATTACTCAATGCTTTTCTATGGACGTTCAGCATATTCTCACTGTGATTTTCACAGTGAGAATCACAGAAGCTCCTCTAGCGGCTGTCAATGAGACAGCCACTAGAGGCTGGATTAACCTTCAGTGAAACATAGCATTGCTATGTTTTCAGCTGCAGGGTTAAAACTAGAGAGACCTGGCACCCAGACCACTTCATTGAGCTGATGTGATCTGGGTGTCTGTAGTGGTCCTTTAAGTGTATGTGTTTATGCATGCACTGGCGTACATACCGTGGTCTCAGGGGTCGCAGCCCTGCGACCAGGTGCCCGCCGCCATGTGTTGCGGCCCCAGCCCGCGCAGAGTAAGCGTGGGGGGGCTGGGGGTGGGCACGGATCAGTTTTGCACTGGGGCCCCATGGGTTGTGTGCACGCCACTGATACCCACACAAACACAGCACATCTGACAATCCACATACATGCATGCGACCCCACAAGCAGCCCCACACGTACACACAGCACCAAACACACCACGTGACAAATCATCCACACACATAATTACACAAGCAGCCCCCATACACAGCCCACAATCATAGGTATCATACACAATACCACACAAGCTACTCATGAACATATATAACAGGAACAGTCCACATACGCACAAATACAACACTGCAAAGCAACTGCAGCACCCATAAATAACACAAGCAGATTATGGCAACATACACACATTGATTTTAACAAATTAGGAAAGGCACGCCAAGGGACTTCAAGATCTTGTATTGGCCCAGTCCTATTAAAAGATTGCCCACCGCTGATATATACTGACTGAGTGACACACACAGCTCTGCTCACTAAATTCTCTGTATTTACTGAATAGAAAGTAATGCCTTATTAATGGTCGAGTCCTGAACCCGGCAGGTCACTAAGCTGTAAAGCCTGGGGATTTACAGCAAAAGCAGGAATATTACATTTGTTTTTTTATTGTCTTGGATATATTTAATGCAATATCTATCTATCTATATCTATCTATCTATCCATCTACTATCTATCTATCTATTTCTCTATCTATCTAGTATCTATCTATCTATACAGTATCTATCTCTCCATCTATCTATCTATCTACCCATCTACCCATCTACCCATCAATCTATCTATCTATCTATCTATCTATCTATCTATCTAGTATCTATCTATCTATACAGTATCTATCTATCTATCTACAATCTATACAGTATCTCTCTCTCCCTCTCTCTCTCTATCTATCTATCTATCTACAATCTATACAGTATCTCTCTCTCTCTCTCTCTCTCTCTATCTATCTATCTAGTATCTATCTTTCTATCTATCTACTATCTAGCGATCTATCCATCTACTAGCTATCTGCCTATCTATCTATCTATCTATCTATCTATCTATCTATCTATCTATCTATCTATCTATCTGTCTAACTATCTCTCTGTCTATCTATCTATCTATCTATCTATCTATCTATCTATCTATCTAGTATCTATCTATCTATACAGTATCTGTCTCTCTATCTATCTACAATCTATACTGTAGCCCCATGTAGCTAGAGCGCAGCTAAGCGGAAAAAGGCCTTGACAGGGGTTAGGAGGCGGGCTTAGGAGGAAGTAAGCAAGGGTTGGAATTATGGGTAAGTAGGATTGGCTATTTAAATGAGCAGCCATTTTAGGTGAGTCATTCTAACTTTCTACCTGGTTGAGTTTGTGTTCACCTCGGTGTGCGCGGACTTTGCTTGGTCGGATTTCTTTTGTCTCCTCTGCAGGGCCAATGGATGACGTGGAGCGTTTGCTGGAGGGGATCAGGTCGGCGGCACGGCATCAGGGTGCGGACTGGCTACGGGCCCAGCTAGGCCCTGCCCTGGCGGAGGCAGCGGATCGGGACGGCGATGGCGGTAGACCGGTTCGGGCCCGGAGGCCCCCGAGGAGGCTAAGCCCGGGCGCGGGGCCCGGTGAAGTTATCCCCGGAGGCAGTGGAGTTTCGGTTGCGGCCGGCAGCAGGCCCAGTAGCCGCGTGGTCAAGGCCTTGCCTCCCCGCGTGCGACCGGAGCCTCGGATGAGCACTCAGAGGCAGAAGGATATCGTGGACGGGGGCGCTGCTGCTTTCGGTTCGGAGGTGACCGGGCGGCCCCTTGGTGGTTCGGGGACCACGGAGGGGAGGTCCAGGAGGGCTTCCCCCCTATCGGAGAGTGATGATGTGGACGAGTCTGGATCCGGGAGACCGCATGGCCGGCCTGGGAGGCAACAGGCAAGTGCAGAGGGCTCCGGCCGGGGCCCTCTTGGCGGGAAGGACGCTAGGGGGAGCTCTGCCACAGGGGGGGGCAGGGGTAGGCCAGCAGAGGGCGCCCGGGCCCTAGTCGTAAGGGGGGAGGGTCCTGGGGTCTCTAAGAGAAAGTGTGGTTTAAAAGGGGTGAGTTCCAAGGGCGGTGGGGGTTCTCGGGGTGCGGCCAGGTCAGTGAGCGGGTCCCCCAGGGGAGTGGATGGTAGGTCTGGGCCGGCAGGGTCTGGTAAGCGTGGGGGGAAGGGTAAAGGGGCTATGTCAGTTGGTGCGGGGAAGGAGGTTCCGGAGGTGGATAGGCAGAGAAGGGGGGTAGGGGGGGGATTGGGATCCTCTGTAGTGGGTGGGCGGCGGGGGGGCTGTGGCCTTCGGGGGGGTCCGGGTTCTGGGAGTAGTAGTGGCAGCCCCTCGCCAGTTAGATCTCTGGGGTCCCGGGATGCTCGGGGGAGGTCAGGTCGGCACTGCTCCCCCTCGGACAGCTCGGCAGGGGATGGTGAGGCAGCCCCTAGGTATGGTCGGCGGGGGCGGCCTACTGGTAGAGACGGGAGGAGTCGTAGCCCCAGGGGTTCCCAGGTGCCGCGTGGTAGTAGAGCTCAGCGGGAGGCTTCGGTGCAGAGCAGGCGCTCCCGGGGTCGTGACGGGAGGGGAATTGATGTCCGTTACACCCTACCCAGGACTTCTTCTCCTTGTCCTAGGTCTCGGAGCCGTTCCGCCTCCTCGCAGGCAGGTCACCGGGTGGGCTCCCCGGTCGGCGAGACGGCGGCGGAAGTTCCTCTTCCTGGACGTCGGGCGATCAGCACTGCAGCCCCCGCCGTTCTGGTGTCGGGGGGCTTGGCCGGTGAGTCCAGTGGGTCACTACACTCCAGCGCTTTGGTTACCACACTTCAGGCACTACTCCACTCATTGGGGGCGGGGGGTGACACTAGCGGCATCGGTCAGGTGTGGGCTCCGGGAGCTGTGGCTACGGGCTCTCGGGTCGGGAATTCCACGGGGCCTAGTTCGGGCGGGGACGTGGTGGTGCCGCAGGAAGTAGGTGAGGCTGGGAGTGAGCGGGCTTAGTTGACTGGGGGTATCCCCGACGCGGCTAGGCAGCACGCGTATGTTTCTTTTGCGGGCCCGCTGGGGGTTCACTTGAAACAGGACGTAAAGGATAAGATATGGAAGGGTGAGTTCTGTGAGATTTTCTCCCTCCTCCCATTAGAGGACTTTATTGACCTCAAAGAGGAGGATAAGAAAGATGAGAAAAAGAAGGAGGAGGAAAAGAGGAAGCGGTATCGCAAGATTCCGAAATCCTTTGGTAATTGGTTGAGGGCCTTTTGTGTGCTGGCTAGCGAGCTCGGCGAGAAATCGCCGGGGTTATGCTCGTCTCTGTTTTGCTATCTGGATGGCATTTGGGAAGCATACCGGACTTACGGGGGGTTGGCGTGGTGGCGGTATGACGAGCAGTTTAGGCAACGGCTGGCGGCTAATCCAGGTATGAGGTGGGACCAGATGGACCTGCCGCTCTGGATGAAGCTGATGATGGCGCAGAAGGCGCAGCCCTTTCAGAACTCGGCTGGCGCAAGGGGGCAGTCCGCCTCGTCGGCCACCTGTCAGGATCGGGACAGGGATCCAACACGCAAAGTACAAACAGGACAGGGTACGTATACCGGACCTTAGAATGGCCGGACTAACGTACGGAGAGTAAAGAGAATGGTCAGAAACAAGCCGAGGTCGAGGGAACGAGAGGACAGGTGAGCGAGGAACAAGCCGGGTCAAGGATACCAGAGGGAAACAGAGTAAGTCAAACTAGCCGGGTCGGAACCAAAGGAATAACTGAAATCGCCAGAGCACTGTGTGACTAGACAGGCTAGAACCACGACAGGGCAATGAGTGAATGGGAGAAACAGGTTTAAATACCCTGGTTACAGCGAGTATACCCGCCTCCGACGAGTCCTGAGTGGCTTCCAGTCACTTGAGTGACAGATCGGTCCGGACTGACGTCATGACGTCGGGCAGCGTGCGTGACGTCATAAAATGAGACGGATCCCTCGCGGCCGGCGTGAGAGTGTCTAGGAGAGCCGCGAGGGATGGAGGAAGCCGACCTGCTGGAGGAGTAAACTACTAAGTCTCTACCTCTTTCGGAGGTAGAGGCTTCAGGTACCCTGACAGTACCCCCCCTCTCAGATACGCCCACCGGGCGGAAGGAACCGGGACGAGACGGAAAGCGCGAGTGAAACGCCCTGCGAAGAAGAGGAGCATGAACATCCTCTTGTGGTACCCAACTTCTCTCCTCAGGACCATATCCCTTCCAGTCGACCAAATATTGTACTCTCCCCCGAGAGATACGAGAATCAATGATGGAGTTAACCTCATACTCCTCCTGACCCTCCACCTGAACAGAGCGAGGAGAGGCGATCGTGGAGGAGAATCTGTTACAAACTAGGGGTTTCAACAATGAAACGTGAAAGGAGTTAGGGATGCGTAAGGCAGCTGGGAGAGCTAGACGATACACCACTGGGTTAATTCGAGTCAAAATCCTGTAAGGGCCAATATTTCGAGGAGCGAATTTCATGGAAGGAACTTTAAGCCGAATATTCCTAGTGCTTAACCATACTCTATCGCCTGGAACGAAAATCGGAGCCGCCCTTCTACGTTTATCGGCGTGTTTCTTAACCAGCATAGAATTGTGTAGAAGAATTTGTCGAGTCTGATCCCACAACTTCCTCAAATTGGCAACATGTACATCAACCGACGGTACACCTTGGGAAGGAGAAACCGAGGGAAGAATAGATGGATGAAAGCCATAGTTCATGAAGAAGGGGCTTGAATGAGTAGAGTCACAAACGAGATTGTTGTGCGCAAACTCCGCCCAAGGAATCAAACCGACCCAATCGTCCTGGTGTTCGGAAACAAAACAACGTAGATATTGCTCAATCTTTTGGTTAGTACGTTCAGCAGCTCCGTTAGACTGGGGATGATAGGCAGAAGAGAAATGTAATTTAATACCTAGTTGAGAACAAAAGGATCTCCAAAAACGGGAAACAAATTGGGACCCTCTGTCAGATACGATTTGGGAAGGTATCCCATGTAAGCGAAAAATCTCCCTCGCGAATATCTCTGCCAACTCTTGGGAGGATGGAAGTTTAGGCAAGGGAATGAAGTGGACCATCTTGGTGAATCTGTCAACCACGGTGAGGATAACAGTCTGTTTTTTAGAGATAGGTAGATCGACAATAAAGTCCATGGCCAAACAAGACCATGGTTTCTCTGGTACCTCTAAGGGATGCAGGAATCCACTTGGGAGCGTATGAGGTTGTTTGGTCTTAGTACACACTTCACACGCAGCGATGAAATCTTTAGTATCTTTACGTAAAGCAGGCCACCAGAAGTCTTTAGAAATCAAAGCATACGTCTTGCGAATACCAGGATGTCCCGCCATCTTGCTGTTATGGAAACATTGCAACAGCTCCAGTTGAAGAGTAGGAGGAACGAAATGTCGACCCTCAGGAGTCTGTTTAGGTGCTATATGTTGCAGCTTAATGATCTCGGCCAGTAACGGAGAATGAATCCTGAGATTCGTATTAGCAACAATCTTGCATTTAGGAACTATAGAAGAAAGATCGGTTCAGATACAGTGAAAGGTTCATATTGTCGAGACAAAGCATCGGCCTTAGAGTTCTTAGAGCCAGGTCTGTAAGTAAGTACATAATTGAAATGAGTCAGGAATAAGGACCAACGAGCTTGCCTAGAGGACAAACGCTTAGCCTCCCCAATATAGGACAAGTTCTTGTGGTCCGTCAAAATAGTAACCGGATGTAAGGTGCCCTCCAATAGATGTCTCCACTCTTTCAAGGCTTTAATGACTGCTAACAATTCCCTGTCTCCGATGTCATACCTGCTCTCAGGCCCAGAAAGTTTCTTGGAAAAAAAACCACAAGGATGTAACGGTTTATCCACCCCCAACCTTTGTGAGAGAACGGCACCTACTCCTGTCTCAGAGGCATCGACCTCAAGTAGGAACGGCAAGGATGTATCAGGATGGACTAATATTGGAGCAGAAGCAAAAAGTTCTTTGAGATTTTTGAAAGCAACGAGAGCTTCAGTAGACCAAGTTTAAGTTTCAGCCCCTTGTTTGGTCATATTGGTAATAGGTGCAATAATAGAAGAGTAACCCTTAATGAAGCGCCTATAATAATTGGAGAACCCAATAAACCTCTGGATAGCCTTGAGTCCCTTAGGCAATGGCCAATCTAGAATAGACTGGAGTTTGTCAGGATCCATCTTAAAGCCTTCCCCAGAAATCACGTATCCAAGAAAATCTATCTGGGTCTGGTCAAAGCTGCATTTCTCCAATTTGCAGTATAAGCCGTGTTGTAGAAGTTTGTGTAATACCTTTCTGACTTGTCTATGGTGGGTTTCAATCTCTCTTGAGTGTATGAGAATGTCATCCAGGTATACAATAACACAATCCTGTTGAAATTCCCTAAGAACTTCGTTAATTAGATCCTGGAATACTGCCGGTGCGTTACAAAGGCCAAAAGGCATGACCGTGTACTCATAATGCCCGTAGCGGGTATTAAACGCCGTCTTCCACTCGTGACCTTGTTGAATTCTCACCAAGTTATATGCCCCTCTGAGGTCCAACTTGGTGAAAATCTTAGAACCTTTTAGCCGATCAAAGAGCTCGGTAATCAAGGGGATCGGATAGGCATTCCTAATGGTTATTTTATTCAAACCTCGGTAATCAATACATGGTCTGAGTGAGCCATCCTTCTTTTTAACAAAAAAAAATCCAGCCCCGGCGGGAGAAGAGGATCTCCTAATGAATCCCTTGTCTAAATTCTCCTGAATATATTCCTCTAAAACAGAATTCTCTTTAATGGATAGAGGATATACATTACCCCTGGGGGGCATGGTGCCGGGCAAAAGATTAATTTTACAATCAAAGGTCCTGTGTGGGGGTAGTGTATCAGCGTTCTTCTTATCGAACACTGCTTTCAAGTCTATGTACAGAGGAGGTATCTGTCTCCCTGTAGACTGGGTAGGACTATCTGGTGTGTTAATCATAGCCAATGGAGACACCCTGCGTAAACACCTCTCCTGACAACCCTGGCCCCATGAGATTATCTCCCCTAATTCCCAATCGATAATAGGGTTATGTCTCTTTAACCATGGGTAGCCCAGGACTATGGGAACAGAAGGAGATGAAATGAGCATAAGTGATAAGTTCTCCTCGTGTAAGATACCAATAGTTAAGTTAATGGGTATAGTCTCACGAGAGATAACAGGCTCAAGTAAAGGTCTACCATCTATGGCCTCAACGGCCAAGGGTGTATCCCTTAACTGGGATGGGATAGTGTGTTTAGTAGCAAAGACTTGGTCGATAAAATTCTCAGCAGCTCCGGAATCTATCAAGGCCATGGTCTTTAGCATTCCCTTCTCCCACGTTAAAGAAATTGGTAGCAGAAGCCTGTGATCTTTATAATTATGCGTAGAGGACAAAATAGAAACACCCAAGGCCTGTCCTCTAGAGAAACTTAGGTGCGGGCGTTTCCCGAGCGAGTAGGACAATTCAGACGCAAATGACCTCTGGCTCCACAATACATACATAAACCCTCCCTTCTCCTGTACTGCCTCTCCTCTTCAGAGAGGCGAGTATTGCCTATCTGCATAGGTTCAGGATACAGTGAGGTATTGGAATCAGGACTTTGAAATGTAGGGGCTAATTTAAAGGCAGGTCTGAAGTTCCTCTCTCTAGTATTCTGTCTCTCTCTTAAACGCTCATCAATACGAGAAATGAACGAAATTAAGTCCTCTAAATTCTCAGGAAGCTCCCTAGTAGCAACCTCATCAAGGATAATATCTGATAGCCCGTTCAAAAATACATCTATATAAGCCTGCTCATTCCACTTGACTTCTGCCGCCAGAGACCTGAACTCTAGTGCATAATCCACATTTGTTCTCCTGTCTCAGGCGCAACAGTAATCTGGCTGCATTAACCTTCCTACCAGGAGGGTCAAAAGTTCTTCTAAATGCAGCTACAAAGGCATTATAATTATATACCAATGGGTTATCATTCTCCCATAGTGGGTTGGCCCATCTCAGAGCTTTCTCAATGAGTAGGGTGATAATAAATCCAACTTTCGCCCTATCTGTGGGATAGGAGCGAGGTTGTAGTTCGAAGTGGATACTAATCTGGTTCAAAAAACCACGACACTTCTCCGGTGAACCACCATAACGTACAGGTGGGGTAATACGGGAAGAGGCACCTACAGTGGCTACCTCTAGACCAGAACTTACAGGAGAGATGGAAGTAGTACGGATCTCCTCAGGTGGGTTATTGGCACGAGATAATAGCGCCTGTAGTGCTAGTGCCATCTGGTCCATTCTGTGTTCCATGGCGTCAAACCTGGAATCAGAGGGACCAACCTGACTGTTTGTACCTGCAGGATCCATTGGCCCTGTCGTAATGTCAGGATCGGGACAGGGATCCAACACGCAAAGTACAAACAGGACAGGGTACGTATACCGGACCTTAGAATGGCCGGACTAACGTACGGAGAGTAAAGAGAATGGTCAGAAACAAGCCGAGGTCGAGGGAACGAGAGGACAGGTGAGCGAGGAACAAGCCGGGTCAAGGATACCAGAGGGAAACAGAGTAAGTCAAACTAGCCGGGTCGGAACCAAAGGAATAACTGAAATCGCCAGAGCACTGTGTGACTAGACAGGCTAGAACCATGACAGGGCAATGAGTGAATGGGAGAAACAGGTTTAAATACCCTGGTTACAGTGAGTATACCCGCCTCCGACGAGTCCTGAGTGGCTTCCAGTCACTTGAGTGACAGATCGGTCCGGACTGACGTCATGACGTCGGGCAGCGTGCGTGACGTCATAAAATGAGACGGATCCCTCGCGGCCGGCGTGAGAGTGTCTAGGAGAGCCGCGAGGGATGGAGGAAGCCGACCTGCTGGAGGAGTAAACTACTAAGTCTCTACCTCTTTCGGAGGTAGAGGCTTCAGGTACCCTGACACCACCTTACAAAAGGGCTTATGCTGGCTCTATAATGAGGGCCAATGCAAATGGGGGGCCACCTGTCGTTTCAAGCACGAGTGCTCCGGCTGCGGGGGCGCTCATGGGCTCAACCGCTGCTTCAAGAAGGGTAAGTCCGGAGGCTCCGGTGCGGCTGTCGCGGCCGGGGGAGGGGGTGCATCCGCTTCCCGGGGGCTTAACCCCAGTGAGGCTAAGCGCGATGGAGCCGTAGCTAAGCCGCTACGGTAACAGGGCGGATGCTGCTGTGCTCCTGGCGGGTTTTGCGACGGGGTTTTTTATTCCGTTTCAGGAGCGGGAGGGGGGATCGGGGAGGCTGCGCAACCTGAAGTCTGTGGCTGACTTCCCGGACGTGGTGAGGGAGAAGCTGGGCAAAGAAGTCGGGCTGGGCCGCATGGCGGGCCCGTTCGCGGTGCCTCCGATGGAGGGCCTGCGGATTTCCCCACTTGGGGTGGTTCCCAAGAAGGAGCCGGGTAAATTTAGGCTCATTCACCACCTCTCGTACCCGAAAGGGTAGTCGTGAATGACGGTATTAGTAAGGACTTATGCTCGGTGTCGTATGCATCTTTCGACCGGGCGGTCGAACTGGTCAGGCGGGCCGGGCATGGGGCTCTGATGGCTAAAGTGGACATTGAAGCGGCGTTTCGGCTGCTGCCGGTCCACCCGGACTGTCATCACCTACTGGGGTGTTTCTTCGAAGGGGCCTACTTCGTGGACTTGTGCCTGCCCATGGGTTGTTCCATTTCGTGCTCCTATTTTGAGAAATTTAGCACTTTTCTCGAATGGGTGGTACGGGAGGAGGCGGGGAATCGTTCTATTGTGCATTATTTGGATGATTTTCTGTGTGTGGGGCCGGCTGATTCCTTGGAATGCCTACGCCTGCTGCGAACGGTTGAGTGGGTGGCGGGCCACTTCGGGGTTCCGCTGGCGGCGGATAAAACTGAAGGCCCGACCACGTGTCTGAGTTTCCTGGGACTGGAGATTGACTCTGGGCTGGGCGAATGTCGGCTGCCCCGGGATAAGCTGGACAGGCTTCGAGGGGCGGTGGCTGCTGTGGCTGGGGCGCGCAAGGTTACCCTGCGGCAGCTGCAGTCTTTGATTGGGCTGCTCAATTTTGCGTGTCGGGTCATTCCAATGGGGAGGGTCTTCAGCCGCAGTTTGTCGGCTGCTACCGCGGGGGTTCGGTCCCCGCACCATTTCATCCGGGTGTCGGCGGCCATGAGAGCGGATTTGGGCATCTGGGATGCCTTCTTGCGGGATTTTAATGGGACGGTGTTGTTCCGGCAGGAGGGCCAGTCGTCGGCCGAGCTGGAGCTTTTCACGGATGCGTAGGGCAGTGTGGGCTTTGGGGCATATTTTGGTGGCTGCTGGTGCGCGGAGAGGTGGCCGGAATCCTGGGGATCGAGCCCTCTTATGCGCAACTTGGCTTTCCTGGAGTTGTTCCCGTTGGTCGTGGCAATGGCACTGTGGGGCGACGGGCTGCGCGATCGGAAGGTGGTCTTTTTCTCGGACAACATGGCAGTGGTACACGCGGTGAATCGTCAGTCTGTGGCCTCGAGGCCGGTGGTTAAGCTGCTAAGGCGACTTGTATTGCTGTGTATGTCTTGGAATGTTGTTTTTCGCGCGGGCCATGTTCCCGGCTATTTGAATGAGGTGGCTGATGCTCTGTCTCGTTTTCAGTGGTCCCGATTCTGGCTGGCGGCGCCGGGGGCATCGAAGGAAGGGCAGGCTTGCCCGGACGAGATTTGGCAGCTGGGAGCATCCTGCTTGGAGGACTTGTGAAGGCTTCTCTGGCACCGGCCACTTGGGCCTCGTACAGTAAGGTTTGGGGCTTGTGGGAGCGGTCGCTGGACGGGTTGGCCATGGACGGCGGGGATGCACTGCGGGATGCTTTCCTGTGGTACACCTGTCAGTTGCTGGCGAAAGGGCCGTCCCCTGCCGTGGTGGACAGGTCCATGGCGGCGATGGCGTTTTGGTTTAGGTGGCATGGGAAGGAGGACTTTACCAAGACCTTCGTCATCAGGCAAGCCCTGAAGGGTTATCGCAAGGGACGCAGGTCGCCTGATATCAGGCGCCCGGTATCGGTTCGGCTACTGGGGGATTTGGTGGGTCTATTGCCTGAGGTCTGTTTCGATGGGTTCGAGGCTTTGCTGTTCAAGGTGGCGTTTATTTTGGCGTTTTTTGGGGCATTCCGAATAGGGGAATTGGTGAGTGCTAATAAGATGGTGCAGGGGGGCCTGCAATTTTCGGGGGTTCGTGTTTTGGATGGGAAGGTAGTGGTGCACCTTGGCAGATCCAAAACGGACGTCCGCGGCGTGGGCCGGGACGTGACACTGGGGGCCTTGCCGGGCTCGGCTTTGTGCCCGTTGGCTGCTACGGCAGAGTACCTGGCGCGGAGGCCAGCGATTGGGGGTTCCTTGTTGGTACATGCTGACGGATCGTCCCTTTCTCGGTTCCAGTTCACGAAAGTTTTTCGGTTGGGCTTACGTAAGTTGGGGCTTCAGGCTGAACGATTTGGAACGCACTCGTTCCGTATTGGGGCGGCCACGGAGGCGGCACGGTTGGGATTGGGGGACGAGGTGGTGAAGCGGATAGGGAGGTGGGAATCGGTAAGATTCCGTTCCTATGTCCGGTTGGGTTTGTTGGAGTGATGGACTTGGGGACTGTTTATGTAAAAAAAAAAAAAAAAAAATATATATGTCTGGATGAATTGAAATGGTACACTGCGATGTTTTGGGCTGGGGTGGGGGTCTCTGTTAGACTTCCCTCACCATTTGTTTTCTCCCCCCCCAGGGCGCGTGGCATGGATCGTGGGCCATTCGTTTGTCTTCTGGGCCGAGAGGAGGGCCGCAGCTCGAGCACAAGGCCAGCAGCTGGGTTTTCCGAGAGGCCAGTTGGCAGTTCGTTGGTTTGGGTATCGGGGGTTTTGCTGGGGGGATGTTTGTGGTGCACTGTTCGGGATGCTGGCGGGGGGGTACGCGCCGGACTTGATCGTCCTACATGTGGGGGGTAATGACCTGGGCCTTACGCCGCAACGCCAGCTGGTGAAGTGGATGAAGCAGGACATTAACAAGTTGAGGGGCCTGCTTCCGGGGGTCATGTTAGTTTGGTTGGAAATTGTCCCGCGGCGCCAGTGGCGGCACGCACGGGATCCGGTGGCTATGGATAGGTGCAGGAAGAAAGTGAACAGCTTGATGGCAAGCTTTGTCCTGAAGGTGGGGGGTGTGGTAGTGCGGCACCTTGAGCTGGAGGAAGGGTTGCCAGGATACTACCGCTCGGATGGTGTTCACCTCTCGGATGTGGGTTTGGACCTGCTCAACTTGGGTTGGCAGGATGGTATACGGATGGCACTGTTTCTTCGGGGTGGCGGAGCTCAGACAGCTTAAGGGGTCAA